>NC_088230.1:36688979-36713979 GCF_036934945.1 Oncorhynchus masou masou
GGTTCAAAAAGGGCAACAGTACAGGCAGGGAAAAGGCTAATAAAATAGTCTGGGAGATCGGGCAATAAGTCAATCTTGTACAGATCAGGCAATTGTTCAAACGGAAATCTTGTACAGGCAGGGAATAAGCAAAAGGTGCCGTTAGTGAGGCATGCAAAAACTCACTAAACAGATAACATCCCTGGTCATCCTCTACCTCTGATCTGGTGGACTTACTAAACAGAGAACATCCCTGGTCATCCTACTACCTCTGATCTGGTGGACTCACTAAACAGAGAACATCCCTGGTCATCCTACTACCTCTGATCTGGCGGACTCACATGCTTTGTAAATTATGTCTGAGTGTTGAAGCATGTCCCTGGCTAAGTAAATAAAATAAAAACAAGAAAATAGTGCCGTCTGGTTTGCTTAATATAAGGAATTTGAAATAATTTATACTTTTACTTTTGGTACTGAAGTCTGTTTTAGCAATTACATTTACTTTTGATACTTAAGTATATGTAGAATATAAAAATATAAAAGTATGTAAATGAATATAATATATTTTCCAACAAAGGAAATAGGAGGTAATTTAAAGAGGAGAGGAGGTCATCACCAAGAATATAGAGAGAGGAGGTCATCACTAGTAATATAAAGAGAGGAGGTCATCACAAGTAATAGAGAGAGGGGAGGTCATCAACAGTAACAGAGAGAGGAGGTCATCACCAATAATATAAAGAGAGTTCATCACCAGGTATATAAAAGAGGAGGTCATCAACAGTAACATAGAGAGAGGAGGTCATCACCAAGAATATAGAGAGAGGAGGTCATCACTAGTAATATAAAGAGAGGAGGTCATCACAAGTAATAGAGAGAGGGGAGGTCATCAACAGTAACAGAGAGAGGAGGTCATCACCAATAATATAAAGAGAGTTCATCACCAGGTATATAAAAGAGGAGGTCATCAACAGTAACATAGAGAGAGGAGGTCATCACCAAGAATATAGAGAGAGGAGGTCATCACTAGTAATAGAGAGAGGGGAGGTCATCAACAGTAACATAGAGAGAGGAGGTCATCACCAATAATATAGAGAGAGGAGGTCATCACCAATAATATAGAGAGAGGAGGTCATCACTAGTAATAGAGAGAGGGGAGGTCATCAACAGTAACATAGAGAGAGGAGGTCATCACCAATAATATAAAGAGAGTTCATCACCAGGTATATAAAAGAGGAGGTCATCACCAGTAATATAGAGAGAGGAGGTCATCACCAGTATTATAGAGAGAGGAGGGCATCACCAAGAATATAGAGAGAGGAGGTCATCACTAGTAATATAAAGAGAGGAGGTCATCACAAGTAATAGAGAGAGGGGAGGTCATCAACAGTAACATAGAGAGAGGAGGTCATCACCAATAATATAAAGAGAGTTCATCACCAGGTATATAAAAGAGGAGGTCATCACCAGTAATATAGAGAGAGGAGGTCATCACCAGTATTATAGAGAGAGGAGGGCATCACCAGTAATATAGAGAGAGGAGGTCATCACCAGTAATATATAGAGAGGAGGGCATCACCAGTAATATAGAGAGAGGAGGTCATCACTAGTAATATAAAGAGAGGAGGTCATCACAAGTAATAGAGAGGGAGGTCATCAACAGTAACATAGAGAGGAGGTCATCACCAATAATATAAAGAGAGTTCATCACCAGGTATATAAAAGAGGTCATCACCAGTAATTTAGAGAGGAGGTCATCACCAGTAATATAAAGAGAGGAGGGCATCACTAGGTAGCCTAGTGGTTAGAGCAGTGAGACCTGGCAGGAAGGTTGCAAGTTCAAACCCGAGTTGACAAGGTACAAATCTGTCGTTCTGCCCCTGAACAGGCAGTTAACCCACTGTTCCTAGGCCGTCATTGAAAATAAGATTTTTGTTCCTTAACTGACTTGGCTAGTTAAATGGGATTAAAAAGAAAAAAAAGAGAGAAAAGATCATCACAGTAACATTTAGATAGAAGTCATCACCATTTTTATAAAGAGAGGAGTTCATCACCAGAGAAAGGTAATCATTGGTAATATTGACACAGGATGTCAAAACGAGGTCATCTACAGTAATATAAAGAGAGAGGTCATCACCAGTAATATAGAGAGTCATCACCAGTAATATAGAGAGAGGAGGTGTCACCAGTAATATAGAGAGGAGGTCATCACCAGTAATATAGAGAGAGGAGGTCATCACCAGTAATATAGAGAGAGGTCATCACCAGTAATATAGAGAGAGGTCATCACCAGTAATATAACGAGAGGAGGTCATCACCAGTAATATAAAGAGGAGGTCATCACCAGTAAAATAGGAGTAGGTCATCACCAGTAAAATAGAGGAGGTCATCACCAGTAAAATAGAGGTCATCACCAGTAATATAGAGAGAGGTCATCACCAGTAATATAGAGAGGTCATCACCAGTAATATAGAGAGGTCATCACCAGTAATATAACGAGAGGAGGGCATCACCAGTAATATAACGAGAGGAGGTCATCACCAGTAAAATAGTGAGGAGGTTATTACCAGTAATATGAAGAGAGGAGGTCATCACCAGTAATATAAAGAGAGGAGGTCATCACCAGTAATATAGAGAGGAGGTCATCACCAGTAATATAAAGAGAGGAGGTCATCACCAGTAATATAGAGAGAGGAGGTCATCACCAGTAATATAAAGAGAGGAGGTCATCACCAGTAATATAGAGAGAGGAGGTCATCACCAGTAATATAGAGAGAGGGTCATCACCAGTAATATAGAGAGAGGAGTCATCACCAGTAATATAGAGAGAGGTCATCACCAGTAATATAGAGAGAGGAGGTCATCACCAGTAATATAGAGAGAGGTCATCACCAGTAATATAAAGAGGAGGTCATCACCAATAATATAGAGAGGAGGTCATCACCAGTAATATAAAGAGGGAGGTCATCACCAGTAAAATAGAGAGAGGTCATCACCAGTAAAATAGAGAGGGAGGTCATCACCAGTAATATAAAGAGAGAGGGAGGTCATCACCAGTAAAATAGAGGAGGTCATCACCAGTAAAAATAGAGAGAGGAGGTCATCACCAGTAATATAAAGAGGGAGGTCATCAACAATAATATAGAGAAGAATATAGGTAAATAAACTCCATTTAACCCTATGATCAGCCATAGACTCCAGGATGTACAACAACAATGATCTGAGGTCCTTGAGCATCACATGTTGAAATTAAAACCCGTGTCAAGCAACTGAAACATTTACCCTCGACACATTTAAGCCAGTATCAGCATGGGTCTTTACTCATTGATGTTTTGTACCTGAATTTCTCATGGCCATCATTCATTTAACAATATCAAGCTGTGATGGACAAAAACTGTTTTTATTGAAAATCTTATCGACCACAGCAAACAGGGGCATCATAAATGGAAAATCAATCCAAATCTATTTTCTTCATATCTGCTGTGGTGTCAGAAGGGTGTATAATGACAGAGATCCCCATCAATCTGGTTACAAGCCATCAGGACTCCCATTATTATCCTGGAGAGGGACTGGAGAGGACTGGAGAGGACTGGAGAGGTCTGGAGTGGACTGGAGAGGACTGGAGAGGTCTGGAGTGGACTGGAGAGGACTGGAGAGGACTGGAGAGGACTGGAGGGTCTGGAGTGGACTGGAGAGGACTGGAGAGGTCTGGAGTGGACTGGAGAGGACTGGAGAGGACTGGAGGGACTGGAGAGGTCTGGAGTGGACTGGAGAGGACTGGAGAGGACTGGAGAGGACTGGAGAGGTCTGGAGAGGACTGGAGAGGTCTGGAGTGGACTGGAGAGGACTGGAGAGGACTGGAGAGGACTGGAGGGTCTGGAGTGGACTGGAGAGGACTGGAGAGGACTGGAGAGGTCTGGAGAGGACTGGAGAGGACTGGAGAGGACTGGAGAGGACTGGAGAGGTCTGGAGTGGACTGGAGGGACTGGAGAGGTCTGGAGAGGACTGGAGAGGACTGGAGAGGGACTGGAGAGGTAATTAGAAGGCTAATATTTCCCCCACACATTCATTTTCTGTCTGTCCACTTCTCTCCTGTCCATCATACTGGAGAGGAGGGGAATTGATACTGTATTAATCACAAATAAGCGGTGTTTGTGTCATATTATTATATTATGAGTTGCTGTGTGTTTAGAGTGGTTGATTGCTTTGGTGACTGTGTCCCAATATATTCTGCTTCATGAGAAGGCCTATTGATGGGTAAAAAGAAAATCTGAAATGTTTAAAATCTTCAATTGCTTTCACCTATCCCACGTCTTTTCAATTCGGCGTTATCAAAAGAAGACGATGCGAAGGAAATGATGTAATGAAGGGAAGACTATTTGACCATTTTGGGACACAGCAAATGAATCAATAAAACCTTGGCTGCGACTTTGACTTCTCTCTTTTCAATAGCTTTTTTGGTTGTTTTATAGTTTTTGACTTCCGCCCAGGGTTTTCTACTTTTGTTAACAGTTTCCAATTAAGTTCTTCTCATCTTGTAGAATGTTTCTCTGGCAGACATTCAGAGACGGCATCCAAAATGGCACCTAATCCCTATATAGTGCACTACTTTAGACCAGGGCACATAACCACCTATTCCTATATAGTGCACTACTTTAGACTAGGACCATAGGCTTCTGTTCAAAAGTATTGCACTACGTAGAGAATAGAGTGCCTTTTGGGATACATTCAGAGCATCCCAACAACCCAGCACTGTGGTTTACAGAGCAGAGAAACAAAGCGCAAAGAAATACCACTGCAGAAATGTACCCAACATATCATAATATCTCAAAGAAATACTAGCGAAATGTACCAAAAATATCATAATATCTCAAAGAAATACAAGCGAAATGTACCAAAAATATCATAATATCTCAAAGAAATACTAGCGAAATGTACCAAAAATATCATAATATCTCAAAGAAATACTAGCGAAATGTACCAAAAATATCATATCTCAAAAAAATACCACTGCAGAAATGTACCAAAAAAATAATATGAAATAACGTGTTAACCATGTTTTAACGTTATAAAACTGCCATATATCAAACTGCCTATTTTCCACAAAGTGTTGATAGCAGTGGATTTCTACGCTAACTTTTCAAAAAGATTATGTTGATATAGAATTTTTCTGTAAAGGCCGCTAGAAGAAACCACTGTAGGTCTGACTCATAATGATGACATGGTAGAGGAATCTTTCAGGAACGATCGCCTCCCAAATGGCTCCCTATTCCCTGCATAGTGCACTACTTCAGACCAGGACCCATAACCACCCTATTCCCTACCTAGTGCACTACTTTAGATCAGGACCCATAACAACCCTATTCCCTGCATTGTGCACTACTTTCGACCAGGACCCATAACCATCCTATCCCCTGCATAGTGCACTACTTTAGACCAGAACCCATAACCACCCTATTCCCTGCATAGTGCACTACTTCAGACCAGGACCCATAACCACCCTATTCCCTACCTAGTGCACTACTTTAGACCAGGACCCATAACCACCCTATTCCCTGCATAGTGCACTACTTTAGACCAGAACCCATAACCACCCTATTCCCTACCTAGTGCACTACTTTAGACCAGAACCCATAACCACCCTATTCCCTGCATTGTGCACTACTTTAGACCAGGACCCATAACCACCCTATTCCCTGCATTGTGCACTACTTTCGACCAGGACCCATAACCATCCTATCCCCTGCATAGTGCACTACTTCAGACCAGGACCCATAACCACCCTATTCCCTACCTAGTGCACTACTTTAGACCAGGACCCATAACCACCCTATTCCCTGCATAGTGCACTACTTTAGACCAGAACCCATAACCACCCTATTCCCTGCATTGTGCACTACTTTCGACCAGGACCCATAACCATCCTATCCCCTGCATAGTGCACTACTTCAGACCAGGACCCATAACCACCCTATTCCCTACCTAGTGCACTACTTTAGACCAGGACCCATAACCACCCTATTCCCTGCATTGTGCACT
Source organism: Oncorhynchus masou masou (assembly GCF_036934945.1). Lineage (NCBI taxonomy): Eukaryota > Metazoa > Chordata > Actinopteri > Salmoniformes > Salmonidae > Oncorhynchus > Oncorhynchus masou. Next base: position 36,694,995 of record NC_088230.1, read on the forward strand.
ACTTTCGACCCAGGACCCATAACCATCAATCCCTGCATAGTGCACTACTTCAGACCAGGACCCATAACCACCCTATTCCCTACCTAGTGCACTACTTTAGACCAGGACCCATAACCACCCTATTCCCTGCATAGTGCACTACTTTAGACCAGAACCCATAACCACCTATTCCCTACATAGTGCGCTACTTTAGACCCAGAACCCATAACCACCCTATTCCCTACATAGTGCACTACTTTAGACCAGGGCCTAACCACCCTATTCCCTGCATATTGTACTACTTTAGACCAGGGCCCTGTTTAAACGTTGTGCACTATACTGTAGAAATAGAGTGCCATTTGGGTTCGTACCCTAATATTTGTCAAGGGCACACGGGGGAGGGGTGGGGGGGGTGGGGGTTAGCAGCTCTCTGTCTTCAGCCTGATGATTACAGGCAAAACTAAATCAAAACATTGATCAAACACTCACTACGAGAAGGATTGCAGCGCTAATGGAATCAGGCATCATCCCACTCAATTTCCTCACTTTAATATGAACTAATATAACCAATATACTGTATGTTTAAAAAAATATATATACATAGATACTGCCCAGTTTTCACATTTGATATCCTTCTGGTGATACTTGTCTGCTTGCTACGAGTCTTTCTAATTCTATATACAGTAGGTAGACACATCCCAGGCTTACCCTTCCCTAAGTGCCCAAAACTCTGTCCCTCATTGCACACCACACCCCCAGCTCTTCTCTCCTTTTTTAAGCTACGAGGATCCCTGGGACGTCCCTATCCTAATTCCTAACCCTAACCCATACACTTACCTTAACTATAACTCTTACCTAAACCTTACCCCTAACCCTTACCCTTACACTAGCCCCTAGCCCCTACCCCTACCCCTACCCTTACCCTAGCCCCTAGCCCCTACACTTACCCTGACCCCTTAACCCTTACCTGACCCCTTAACCCTTACCCTGACCCCTTAACCCTTACCCTAAGGTAAGGGTAGGGCTAGGGGCTAGGGGCTAGGGTAAGGGTTAAGGGGTTAGGGTAAGGGTTAAGGGGTTAAGGTAAGGGTTAAGGGGTCAGGATAAGGGTTAAGGGGTTAGGGTAAGGGTTAAGGGGTTAGCCCCTTAACCCCTACCTAAACACTACCCTAACCCCTTAAACCTTACCCTAGCCCCTACACTTACCCTAACCCCTTAAACCTTACCCTAGCCCCTTAACCCTTACCCTAACCCCTTAAACCTTACCCTACCTCTTAACCCTTACCTTAAACCCCTTAACCCTTACCCTAACCCCTTAACCCTTACCTAGCCCCTTAACCCCTACCTAAACACTACCTAACCCCTTAAACCTTACCTAACCCCCTTAACCCTTACCTAACCCTTTTAATGTATTTTTACTTCAGTGGGGTGAAGTCAGAGTAGGACATCCCAAGAATCCCACTTAGACAATTCCTTCACTTTTCTCTCAATACATTTTCCCACTGATCAGTTCCCCTTGAGAGCCAGACAGATATTGTGTGACACTGACCTCAGCAGGACTAAAGGAAGATTCTAAAAAGAAAACGTTCACGTTTGACTGATGATTTTCTAAATAAGCCTAAGCCATTGTGAGGTGGTGGGGGTTCTAAACCGACACAAGGTCAAATCAAATCAAATGTATTTATATAGCCCTTCGTACATCAGCTGATATCTCAAAGTGCTGTGCAGAAACCCAGCCTAAAACCCTAAACAGCAATGCAGGTGTAGAAGCACAGTGGCTAGGAAAAACTCCCTAGAAAGGCCAAAACCTAGGAAGAAACCTAGAGAGGAACCAGGCTATGTGGGGTGGTCAGTCCTCTTCTGGCTGTGCCGGGTGGAGATTATAACAGAACACGGCATGATGTTCAAATGTTCATGCTATGGATCATGCAGCTGTTTGATTTAGAATTGTAGGACCCCTTTAGGGATATAAAAAAACAAATATTACAAAAACGATTTGAAAAAATATTGAATTTGTCCTTTAACTACTATAGCCCAGAGAAATGCATAAAGCGGTTTAAAGAAAAATATAATATACAAGATTACATACTAGGGGCTCGATTCAATCCGTATCTTGGACGTTTAAAGCGCTATAGTGCGATTGAAATTTCCCCATACAATATGTCTGCTCAATCAGAAACTACCTTTAAAATTTCAATCGCAGTGTAGCTCTAAACCTCCGCCATACGCATTGAACCCTAAATCATATGATACAGATTTGACACAATATCCTCCTTCCTAAAAAAATCTAAAAGGTACAGGGACATGAAATGCAATTGCTCAGGCAAAGAAGTCCATCATGATAAAGTGAGTCATCCTCTTTACTATTGAGTGAAGCCTCTCTAGAATTTATCAAAGAAAAGTATTTGCTTCAGCCGCCTGTCATCTTCCCAATAGGATTAATCTTGTAGTATTTTTGCAGATAAGCATTTTCTGATGATACATTAGACTGATTGTCCCTGTGATAGATGCCTGGCATATCTAGAAGCTCCCTGAGGTCACACAATAGCAAAGACATATGACACAAATACTTGTAAAATGAAGCACATTCTGAGATGTATTGTTGTCCAAAATGCTGTTCAGTCCTTTTTTAATTAATGGGATGAAGTGACCATTAAATGTGATGGTTAAATGCACTCAACATAATCAACCATTAGCCTTGCGTTGCTATACGTCATCTGTAGTAGATGGGAGTTATTGTGATTGGTGGGTTACTTGGTTTTGACATTCTCTCTCTCTCTCTCTCTCTCTCTCTCTCTCTCTCTCTCTCTCTCTCTCTCTCTCTCTCTCTTCTCTCTCTTTCAACTCTCTCTCTCTCTCTCTCTCTCTCTTTCAACTCTCTCTCTCTCTTTCTCTCTCTCTCTCTCTCTCTCTCTCTTTCAACTCTCTCTCTCTCTCTCTCTCTCTCTTTCAACTCAATTCAATTCAATTCAATTCAAGGGGCTTTATTGGCATGGGAAACATGTGTTAACATTGCCAAAGCAAGTAAGGTATATAAACTCTCTCTCTCTCTCTCTTTTTACTCTCTCTCTCTCTCTCTCTCTCTCTCTCTCTTTTTACTCTCTCTCTCTCTCTCTCTTTCTCTCTCTCTCTCTCTCTCTCTCTCTCTCTCTCTCTCTCTTTCAACTCTCTCTCTCTCTCTCTCTTTTTACTCTCTCTCTCTCTCTCTCTCTCTCTCTCTCTCTTTTTACTCTCTCTCTCTCTCTCTCTCTCTCTTCTCTTTTCAACTCTCTCTCTCTCTCTCTTCTTTACTCTCTCTCTCTCTCTTTTTACTCTCTCTCTCTCTCTCTGTCTCTTTTACTCTCTCTCTCTCTCTCTCTCTCTCTCTCTTTTTACTCTCTCTCTCTCTCTCTCTCTTTCAACTCTCTCTCTCTCTCTTTCTCTCTTTCAACTCACTCTCTCTCTCTCTCTCACTCTCTCTCTCTCTCTCTCTCTCTCTTTTTACTCTCTCTCTCTCTCTCTCTCTCTTTTTACTCTCTCTCTCTCTCTCTCTCTCTCTCTCTTTTTTACTCTCTCTCTCTCTCTCTCTCTCTCTTTAATTCTCTCTCTCTCTCTCTCTCTCTTTTTACTCTCTCTCTCTCTCTCTCCCTCTCTTTCAGCTCTCTCTCTCTCTCTCTCTCTCTCTCTATATATATATATATCTCTTTCTTTTTTTACTCTCTCTCTCTCTATCTCTCTCCTATCTCTCTCTCTCTCTATCTCTCTATATCTCTTTCAACTCTCTCTCTCTCTCTCATCTCTATATCTCTCTCTATCTTTTTACTCTATCTCTCTCTCTCTCTCTCTCTCCCTCTCTCTCTCTCTCTCTATCTCTATCTCTATCTATATATCTTTTAGCTCTCTCTCTCTCTATCTATCTCTTTCAACTCTCTGCTCTCTCTATATATATCTATATCTTTCAACTCTCTCTCTCTCTATCTCTATCTATTCTCTCTCTCTCTTTTTACTCCTCTCTCTCTCTCTCTCTCTCTCTTTTTCAACTCTCTCTCTCTCCTCTCTCTCTCTCTTTCAACTCTCTCTCTCTCTCTCTCTCTCTCTCTCTCTCTCTCTCTCTCTTTTTCAACTCTCTCTCTCTCTCTCTCTCTCTCTCTCTCTCTCTCTCTCTCTCTCTCTCCTTACTGAAACAAACATACTTCTGTAAACAGGTAAATCCTCAGCCAATTTGCGGCAAGCTCATATATTTATGAGCTTTTTTGTTTTGCTATGACTTGTGAACAACGATGTAAAACTTGTGAACATTCTATCGTTTGCTGCAAATTTGCTGCAAACTCATTATGAATATAAAAATTAGATATTTATTTGTGTGTTAACAACATCTACATAAACCAAATCACATATAAGTTTAAATTAACTTGCTTCTCACAGAAAAACCTAAACATACTAAATGTACTAAATATACTAAACAACATGTATTCAATGTCTTACCAGACAACAGTAAATCACACCAACTCAACTTGAAAACATCAGCTAATGAAGAAAAGGGCCAAAAACTGGATATTTCCCAAGTAAATTGTTGATTTAATATTTTTATTTACATTTACATTACATTTAAGTCATTTAGCAGAGCGCTCTTATCCAGAAGCGACTTACAAATTGGTGAATTCACCTTCTGACATCCAGTGGAACAGCCACTTTACAATAGTGCATCTAAATCATTAAGGGGGGGTGAGAAGGATTACTTATCTTATCCTAGGTATTCCTTGAAGAGGTGGGGTTTCAGGTGTCTCCGGAAGGTGGTGATTGACTCCGCTGTCCTGGCGTCGTGAGGGAGTTTGTTCCACCATTGGGGGGCCAGAGCAGCGAACAGTTTTGACTGGGCTGAGCGGGAACTGTACTTCCTCAATGGTAGGGAGGCGAGCAGGCCAGAGGTGGATGAACGCAGTGCCCTTGCTTGGGTGTAGGGCCTGATCAGAGCCTGGAGGTACTGCGGTGCCGTTCCCCTCACAGCTCCGTAGGCAAGCACCATGGTCTTGTAGCGGATGCGAGCTTCAACTGGAAGCCAGTGGAGAGAGCGGAGGAGCGGGGTGACGTGAGAGAACTTGGGAAGGTTGAACACCAGACGGGCTGCGGCGTTCTGGATGAGTTGTAGGGGTTTAATGGCACAGGCAGGGAGCCCAGCCAACAGCGAGTTGCAGTAATCCAGACGGGAGATGACAAGTGCCTGGATTAGGACCTGCGCCGCTTCCTGTGTGAGGCAGGGTGCGTACTCTGCGGATGTTGTAGAGCATGAACCTACAGGAACGGGCCACCGCCATGATGTTGGTTGAGAACGACAGGGTGTTGTCCAGGATCACGCCAAGGTTCTTAGCGCTCTGGGAGGACGACACAACGGAGTTGTCAGCCGTGATGGCGAGGTCATGGAGCGGGCAGTCCTTCCCCGGGAGGAAGAGCAGCTCCGTCTTGCCGAGGTTCAGCTTGAGGTGGTGATCCGTCATCCACACTGATATGTCTGCCAGACATGCAGAGATGCGGTCGCCACCTGGTCATCAGAAGGGGGAAAGGAGAAGATTAATTGTGTGTCGTCTGCATAGCAATGATAGGAGAGACCATGTGAGGTTATGACAGAGCCAAGTGACTTGGTGTATAGCGAGAATAGGAGAGGGCCTAGAACAGAGCCCTGGGGGACACCAGTGGTGAGGAGCGCGTGGCGAGGAGACAGATTCTCGCCACGCCACCTGGTAGGAGCGACCTGTCAGGTAGGACGCAATCAAGCGTGGGCCGCGCCGGAGATGCCCAACTCGGAGAGGGTGGAGAGGAGGATCTGATGGTTCACAGTATCGAAGGCAGCCGATAGGTCTAGAAGGATGAGAGCAGAGGAGAGAGTTAGCTTTAGCAGTGCGGAGCGCCTCCGTGATACAGAGAAGAGCAGTCTCAGTTGAATGACTAGTCTTGAAACCTGACTGATTTGGATCAAGAAAGGTCATTCTGAGAGAGATAGTGGGAGAGCTGGCCAGGACGGCACGTTCAAGAGTTTTGGAGAGAAAGAAAGAAGGGATACTGGTCTGTAGTTGTTGACATCGGAGGGATCGAGTGTAGGTTTTTTCAGAAGGGGTGCAACTCTCGCTCTCTTGAAGACGGAAGGGACGTAGCCAGCGGTCAGGGATGAGTTGATGAGCGAGGTGAGGTAAGGGAGAAGGTCCCCGGAAATGGTCTGGAGAAGAGAGGAGGGGATAGGGTCAAGCGGGCAGGTTGTTGGGCGGCCGGCCGTCACAAGCGAGATTTCATCTGGAGAGAGAGGGAGAAAGAGGTCAGAGCACAGGGTAGGGCAGTGTGAGCAGAACCAGCGGTGTTGTTTGACTTAGCAAACGAGGATCGGATGTCGTCGACCTTCTTTTCAAAATGGATGACGAAGTCATCTGCAGAGAGGGAGGAGGGGGGAGGGGGAGGAGGATTCAGGAGGGAGGAGAAGGTGGCAAAGAGCTTCCTAGGGTTAGAGGCAGATGCTTGGAATTTAGAGTGGTAGAAAGTGGCTTTAGCAGCAGAGACAGAGGAGGAAAATGTAGAGAGGAGGGAGTGAAAGGATGCCAGGTCCGCAGGAGCGAGTTTTCCTCCATTTCCGCTCGGCTGCCCGGAGCTCTGTTCTGTGAGCTCGCAATGAGTCATCGAGCCACGGAGCGGGAGGGAGGACCGAGCCGGCCTGGAGGATAGGGGACATAGAGAGTCAAAGGATGCAGAAAGGGAAGAGAGGAGGGTTGAGGAGGCAGACTCAGGAGAAAGGTTGGAGAAGGTATGAGCAGAGGGAAGAGATGATAGGATGGAAGAGGAGAGAGTAGCGGGGGAGAGAGAGCGAAGGTTGGGACGGCGCGATACCATCCGAGTAGGGGCAGTGTGGGAAGTGTTGGATGAGAGCGAGAGGGAAAAGGATACAAGGTAGTGGTCGGAGACTTGGAGGAGTTGCAATGAGGTTAGTGGAAGAACAGCATCTAGTAAAGATGAGGTCGAGCGTATTGCCTGCCTTGTGAGTAGGGGGAAGGTGAGAGGGTGAGGTCAAAAGAGGAGAGGAGTGGAAAGAAGGAGGCAGAGAGGAATGAGTCAAAGGTAGACGTGGGGAGGTTAAAGTCGCCCAGGACTGTGAGAGGTGAGCCGTCCTCAGGAAAGGAGCTTATCAAGGCATCAAGCTCATTGATGAACTCTCCGAGGGAACCTGGAGGGCGATAAATGATAAGGATGTTAAGCTTGAAAGGGCTGGTAACTGTGACAGCATGGAATTCAAAGGAGGCGATAGATAGATGGGTAAGGGGAGAGAGAGAATGACCACTTGGGAGAGATGAGGATCCCGGTGCCACCACCCCGCTGACCAGAAGCTCTCGGGGTGTGCGAGAACACGTGGGCGGACGAAGAGAGAGCAGTAGGAGTAGCAGTGTTATCTGTGGTGATCCATGTTTCCGTCAGTGCCAGGAAGTCGAGGACTGGAGGGAGGCATAGGCTGAGATGAACTCTGCCTTGTTGGCCGCAGATCGGCAGTTCCAGAGGCTACCGGAGACCAGGAACTCCACGTGGGTCGTGCGCGCTGGGACCACCAGATTAGGGTGGCCGCGGCCACGCGGTGTGGAGCGTTTGTATGGTCTGTGCAGAGTGGAGAGAACAGGGATAGATAGACACATAGTTGACAGGGTACAGAAGAGGCTACGCTAATGCAAAGGAGATTGGAATGACAAGTGGACTACACGTCTCGAATGTTCAGAAAGTTAAGCTTACGTAGCAAGAATCTTATAGACTAAAATGATTGAAATGGTACAGTACTGCTGGAGTAGGCTAGCTGGTAGTGGCTGCGATGTAGCTAACCTAGAAAATCGCTCTAGGCTAAACAATTGACTTAGATACAAAGACGGCTATGTAGCTAGCTAGCTACGATCAAACAAAACAAACCGTTGTACTGTAATAGTTACTACAGTGCTGCTATTCGGGGCTAGCTGGCTAGCTACGTTAAGAAACGACAATAGCTGGCCAGCTAACCTAGAAAATCGCTCTAGGCTACACAATTGTCTTAGATACAAAGACGGCTATGTAGCTAGCTAGCTACGATCAAACAAAACAAAACCGTTGTACTGTAATAGTTACTACAGTGCTGCTATTCGGGGGCTAGCTGGCTAGCTACGTTGAAAGACCGACAATAGCTGGCCAGCTAACCTAGAAAATCCTCTAGACTACACAATTGTCTTAGATACAAAGACGGCTATGTAGCTGGCTAGCTACGATCAAACAAATCAAACCGTTGTACTGTAATGAAGTGAAATGAAAGATGTGATACTACCTGTGGAGCGACGCGGAATGTTGACCGGGTAGTTGGAGTTCAATTCGGTAGAGGTTGGCTAGCTGTTGGCTAGCTAGCTAGCAACATTTCCTACGTTAAGGACGACAAATAGCTGGCTAGCTAACCTCGTAAATTAAGATAATCACTCTAAGTCTACACACTCTAAACTGCACAATTATCTTGGATACAAAGACAGCGAAGACAACTATGTAGCTAGCTGACACTACGCTAATCGAGTCGTTCAGTTGAGTGTAATAGTTTCTACAGTGCTAGTGGACAGTGGATGTTAGCTAGCTGCTTAGCTAGCTGCTGGGCAGATACGTTAGGACGACGAAATACGATAATATGCAATTGTCGTTGATACAAAGACGGCTATGTAGCTAGCTAAGAAGAAATTGCTAAGATAAGACAAATCAAACCGTTGTACTATAACGAAATGTAATGAAAAGTTATACTACCTGCGGACCGAAGTGTAGATGCGACCGCTCGCTCCAACCGGAACCGGAAAAAAAAAAAAATGTTATGTTGATACAAACGTTTACACAAGAGAAATGTAAACACTATGGGGATGTTAACCTTAGAATTTACATGAGCCAAGTGATAACTGATAAATGAGCAATGAGCTTTCAACCTATTCATTTGTTTAAAGAGAAAGAATGAAATTGAAATAAAAAAAACAACAAACAACTCAATCAAACTCAGTTCGAGACTATTGCCTTTTTGAAACAATTTTTGAAACTCAAACATTCAGAAAAGACCAAGTAAAAACAACATTAGGATTTAAATTAATCATGTAACAATTATCTAATTGGGAGTTTGGGGCACCATGGGAAAAGTTGTTTAACGAGTTACTCTCCCGATTTAAACTCTAAAGATTTATAGATATCTCTTACATCAATAAAAGTACATTATTAATTATCACCTCACCAGTCTCATTCTGAACGTTACATAATCCTTGGATCCGTAACAGGCTTTCTGAATATTCAGCACTACACAAATTGATTTAATAACTAACTAAATAATAACACAGAATACACATACACACTTACATGAGATAAAAAGTCCCTAGTGGACTGACAAGATATGATGGCTTGTTACACATATGGAGATGGATTGTGGTAAAGAGATGGAAAGAGAGGGAGAGACAACTTATCGTTGACGCTCAAAGGAAGAGTAATACTTCTATATGTAAATCCAATATATATATATTTCCGCGTAGCTGTCCTTGATCGTCGTCTCTCTATTGATCCACTTTCTTTCTCAAAAAGTGTTTGAGTGTCCTATCCCACTTCGGTGTGAGACTCGGCTGGTCTTGGAGTGTTCGTTAGAGTAGGTACTTACCTGTGATGGTCTGACATGGTGTTTCTTCATTCCAACCTCTTGTTTTTAGTCAAAGTTCTTGGACCACCTTTACGGCCGGGTGCCAGCAGCGTTTTGTATGCGTAACAGAGTTTGGGCAGCCATTGCCTTTCCCTCTCTGACTGAAAAAGACAGTTGCGGTTGATATATTTTCGATTGTATATTTTAAAAACAACCTGAGGATTGATTATAAAAAAAACGTTTGACATGTTTCTGTGGACATTACGGATATTATTTGGAATTTGTCTGCGTTGTCGTGACTCCGCTCTTTCCTGTGGATTTCTGAACATAACGCGACAAACAAACGGAGGTATTTGGAATATAAAATAATCTGTATGGAACAAAAGGAACATTTGTTGTGTAACTGGGAGTCTCGTGAGTGCAAACATCCGAAGATCATCAAAGGTAAACGATTAATTTGATTGCTTTTTCAGATTTCTGTGACCAAGCTACCTGATGCTGAGTGTACATAATGTTTTTTCATGCTATCGATAAACTTACACAAACGCTTGGATTGCTTTCGCTGTAAAGCATAATTTCAAAATCTGAGACGACAGGTGGATTAATTAACAAAAGGCTAAGCTGTGTTTTCCTATATTGCACTTGTGATTTCATGAATATGAATATTTTTAGTAATATTATTTGACTGAGGCGCTATGCTATTCAGCGGTTGCTGATGACAATTATCCTGCATAAGGGATGGGCAGTGTCAAGAAGTTAAGCTGATTTAAGTCAAAACTGTAATTAGGCCACTCAGGAACATTCAATGTCATCTCTGACATCTCCAGTGTATATTTGGCGTTTTAGGTTATTGCTCTGCTGAAAGGTGGTTTTCCTCTCGGCCTGTGCTTAGCTATATTCATTTTCTTTTTATTATTAAAATCTCCCTAGTCCTTAACGATTACAAGCATAAACATAACATGATTGCAGCCACCATCCTTGAAAATATGGAGATTGGCACTCAGTGATGTGTTATGTTGGATTTACCCCATAATGCTTTGGATTCAGGACAAAAATATAATTTCTTCGCTACATTTCTTTGCAGTATTACTTTAGTGCCTTATTGCAAACAGGATGTATGTTTAGAATATGTTTACGCTGTACAGGTTTCCTTCTTTTCACTCTGTCATTTAGGTTAGTATTGTGGAGTAACTACAATGTTGTTGATCCATTCTCTGTTTTCTCCTGTCACAGCCATTAAACTCTTCATGGTGAAATCCCTGAGCGGTTTCCTTCCATCAATATTTGTAGTGACTGGGTGTATTGATACACCATCCACAGTGTAATTAATATCTTCACCATGCTCAAAGGGATATTCCGTGTCTTTTGTAAATGTATTTTACCCATCTACCAATATGTGCCCTTCGTTTTGTCATTGAATCTTGGTTTGAAAGTCAATGCTCGGCGTAAGGACATTAAAAATAATTTAATGTGTGTGGTACAGAGATGGGGTAGTCATTCAAAAATGATTTAAAACACTATTATTGCAAACAGAGTTGGCCCATACAACTTATTAGGTGACTTGTTATTGTCATTTTTACTTCTGAAGTTATTTAGGCCAAAACAAAGCGGTTGAATACATACTTACTCAAGACATTACAGCCTTTCCTGGTCAAAAGTAGTGCACTATGTAGAAAATAGGGTGTGTCCTCTTGTCGACTACTACGTTCCCGCCGTGGTATGAGAGGAATGCCGAGTCACACTTCCTGTTTCCTGTTCAATCTGAACCACTCAGGAAGCAGCTCAGGAAGCTGTAGGATCTGTCCTCTGGGTGGTGGATCCAATCACCTGTCTTTTCTCTGCTCCTCAACAATTCCCCTGATTTCTTCCTCAATGCCACACCATTCCCTACGTAGTTCACTACTAACCCATAGCGCTTTGGTCAAAAGTAGTGCACTAAATAAGGAATAGGGTGCCAATTTCTCGCTTTTACACAACCATACCCTATTATAGGATCAAAACTTTAAATGGACTGGACTCTAGGGTGTTTGGAAGAATATCAATGGGGGCGTTTGTAAACCTGGGTAAAATATACAGAAAATCCCATTTCTCCAGACGATATTCAATAAATATAATAGCTGTTACTCTGAATATACCACCTCATTTTGATCAAGAAATCTCTGCAAATAAAATAACCAGTGAGATCTGGGTTAGGGACTCAATCTGTGTGAAAGCTGTCACCTGTAACGTCTGCTTCCAGCTCACTCTCAAACACATAGATCCCCTGAACGCAGCTCACTCTCAAACACATAGATCCCCTGAAAGCAGCTCACTCTCAAACACATAGATCCCCTGAAAGCAGCTCACTCTCAAACACATAGATCCCCTGAACGCAGCTCACTCTCAAACACATAGATCCCCTGAAAGCAGCTCACTCTCAAACACATAGATCCCTGAACGCAGCTCACTCTCAAACACATAGATCCCCTGAACGCAGCTCACTCTCAAACACATAGATCCCCTGAACGCAGCTCACACTCTCAAACACATAGATCCCCTGAACGCAGCTCACACTCAAACACATAGATCCCCTGAACGCAGCTCACTCTCAAACACATAGATCCCCTGAACGCAGCTCACTCTCAAACACATAGATCCCCTGAACGCAGCTCACTCTCAAACACATAGATCCCCTGAACGCAGCTCACTCTCAAACACATAGATCCCCTGAACGCAGCTCACTCCCCAGACCCCAATCACCTCAATTCTAATCACCTGTGTGTGTGTGTGTGTGTGTGTGTGTGTGTGTGTGTGTGTGTGTGTGTGTGTGTGTGTGTGTGTGTGTGTGTGTGTGTGTGTGTGTGTGTGTGTGTGTGTGTGTGTGTGTGTGTGTGAGAGAGTTTTTGCCTGCCTCACTAACGACGCCTTTTGCCAATTCCATGCCTGTACTCGTATTTCCTGTTGCCTCTTGTTTATTATGTATCTTATTTCCTGTTACCTCTTGTTTATTATGTATCGTATTTCCTGTTACCTCTTGTTTATTATGTATCGTATTTCCTGTTACCTCTTGTTTATTATGTATCTTATTTCCTGTTACCTCTTGTTTATTATGTATCTTATTTCCTGTCACCTCTTGCCTGATCTCCCGGACTACGTTACTAGTATTTTCCCTGCCTGTACGGTTGCCCTTTTGGACCCCCTGTGTATGACCTTCTGCCTGCCCCTGGACCCAGCTACCTGCCCCTGGACCCAGCTACCTGCCTCCTCCCTGTGTATGACCTTCTGCCTGCCCCTGAACCCAGCTACCTGCCTCCTCCTGTGTATGACCTTCTGCCTGCCCCTGGACCCTGCTACCTGCCTCCTCCTGTGTATGACCTTCTGCCTGCCCCCTGGACCAGCTACCTGCCTCCTCCTGTGTATGACCTTGTGCCTGCCCCTGGACCCAGCTACCTGCCTCCTCCTGTGTATGACCTTGTGCCTGCCCCTGGACCCAGCTACCTGCCTCCTCCTGTGTATGACCTTCTGCCTGCCCCTGGACCCAGCTACCTGCCTCCTCCTGTGTATGACCTTCTGCCTGCCCCTGGACCCAGCTACCTGCTTCCTCCTGTGTCTGACCTTCTGCCTGCCCCTGGACCCAGCTACCTGCCTCCTCCTGTGTATGACCTTGTGCCTGCCCCTGGACCCAGCTACCTGCCTCCTCCTGTGTATGACCTTGTGCCTGCCCCTGGACCCAGCTACCTTCCTCCTCCTGTGTATGACCTTCTGCCTGCCCCTGGACCCAGCTACCTGCCTCCTCCTGTGTATGACCTTCTGCCTGCCCCTGGACCCAGCTACCTGCCTCCTCCTGTGTATGACCTTCTGCCTGCCCCTGGACCCAGCTACCTGCCTCCTCCTGTGTATGACCTTCTGCCTGCCCCTGGACCCAGCTACCTGCTTCCTCCTGTGTCTGACCTTCTGCCTGCCCCTGGACCCAGCTACCTGCCTCCTCCTGTGTATGACCTTGTGCCTGCCCCTGGACCCAGCTACCTGCCTCCTCCTGTGTATGACCTTGTGCCTGCCCCTGGACCCAGCTACCTTCCTCCTCCTGTGTATGACCTTCTGCCTGCCCCTGGACCCAGCTACCTGCCTCCTCCTGTGTATGACCTTCTGCCTGCCCCTGGACCCAGCTACCTGCCTCCTCCTGTGTATGACCTTCTGCCTGCCCCTGGACCCAGCTACCTGCCTCCTCCTGTGTATGACCTTCTGCCTGCCCCTGGACCCAGCTACCTGCTTCCTCCTGTGTCTGACCTTCTGCCTGCCCCTGGACCCAGCTACCTGCCTCCTCCTGTGTATGACCTTGTGCCTGCCCCTGGACCCAGCTACCTGCCTCCTCCTGTGTATGACCTTGTGCCTGCCCCTGGACCCAGCTACCTGCCTCCTCCTGTGTATGACCTTCTGCCTGCCCCTGGACCCAGCTACCTGCCTCCTCCTGTGTATGACCTTCTGCCTGCCCCTGGACCCAGCTACCTGCTTCCTCCTGTGTCTGACCTTCTGCCTGCCCCTGGACCCAGCTACCTGCCTCCTCCTGTGTATGACCTTGTGCCTGCCCCTGGACCCAGCTACCTGCCTGCTCCTGTGTATGACCTTGTGCCTGCCCCTGGACCCAGCTACCTTCCTCCTCCTGTGTATGACCTTCTGCCTGCCCCTGGACCCAGCTACCTGCCTCCTCCTGTGTATGACCTTCTGCCTGCCCCTGGACCCAGCTACCTGCCTCCTCCTGTGTATGACCTTCTGCCTGCCCCTGGACCCAGCTACCTGCCTCCTCCTGTGTATGACCTTCTGCCTGCCCCTGGACCCAGCTACCTGCTTCCTCCTGTGTCTGACCTTCTGCCTGCCCCTGGACCCAGCTACCTGCCTCCTCCTGTGTATGACCTTGTGCCTGCCCCTGGACCCAGCTACCTGCCTCCTCCTGTGTATGACCTTGTGCCTGCCCCTGGACCCAGCTACCTTCCTCCTCCTGTGTATGACCTTCTGCCTGCCCCCCTGGACCCAGCTACCTGCCTCCTCCTGTGTATGACCTTCTGCCTGCCCCTGGACCCAGCTACCTGCCTCCTCCTGTGTATGACCTTCTGCCTGCCCCTGGACCCAGCTACCTGCCTCCTCCTGTGTATGACCTTCTGCCTGCCCCTGGACCCAGCTACCTGCTTCCTCCTGTGTCTGACCTTCTGCCTGCCCCTGGACCCAGCTACCTGCCTCCTCCTGTGTATGACCTTCTGCCTGCCCCTGGACCTTCCCTGCCTCCTCCTGTGTATGACCTTCTACCTGCCCCTGGACCCAGCTACCTGCCTCCTCCTGTATGACCTTCTGCCTGCCCCCTGGACCCAGCTACCTGCTTCCTCCTGTGTCTGACCTTCTGCCTGCCCCTGGACCCAGCTACCTGCCTCCTCCTGTGTATGACCTTCTGCCTGCCCCTGGACCCAGCTACCTGCCTCCTCCTGTGTATGACCTTCTGCCTGCCCCTGGACCCAGCTACCTGCCCCTGGACCCAGCTACCTGCCCCTGGACCCAGCTACATGCCTCCTCCTGTGGTCCTTTACTAATAAACACCTGCTGTGCCCTGTGCTTGAAACCAGCTCTCTGTCTCCTCTCGTGTTCATTACATTATCAAGCCAAAGGGTGGCTATTTGGAAGAATCTCAAATTTAAATTATGTTTTTATTTGTTTAACACTTTTTTAGTTTTACATGATTCTATATGTTTTATTTCATAGTTTTGATGTCTTCCCTATCATTCTACAATGTAGAAAATAGTAAAAAATACAGAACAACACTTTACTCAATAGGTGTCCCAACTTTTGACTGGTACATCAATCTTGAAAGGGATTATATATTTTGAATGCAATTTAAATGGAATTGATGGAAAGAGAGAAATACTGCGATTTCAAGCAACACTATTCGGAGTGATAGGCTGTTTTAAAACTCTGTAGCTGCAATTTCAAAAATTATCTTTCAATTAAATAAATAAAAAATGTAAATAAGACCCGCATTCATTCCTTATAATATAATATACATTTGATAGCATAGCCAATGCTACAGTAATATAATATACATTTGATAGCATAGCCAATGCTACAGTAATATAATATACATTTGATAGCATAGCATAGCCAATGCTACAGTAATATAATATACATTTGATAGCATAGCCAATGCTACAGTAATATAATATACATTTGATAGCATAGCTAATGCTACAGTAATATAATATACATTCCCCATCCCACAACCAAAAAAAAAATAATGTTCCGCATTTTATAAACCTGAGCTCAGAGCTGAAAAGTTGCTTATTAATTAAAATGCTAAAGTAAACTCACAACCTCAGGGTTGCTTGACAGTTGAGTTATCTGATCAACCAACCAACCTACTTCGTTTTGTAAACATCTGTCTTTATGTAACCATGCCAAACGTAGCACATCGTACTCATTTGAATGTCCCTGATTTACGTGTACTATGCTATGTCTCGTCTATGAGACCAGGCTGGGACTGCAGGGGTGGAGTGAAGCCTGAGCCACTTGTCACAATGGTGCCTGTTTAGTAGTTACCACAGGGTGGACTGAAGTCATTAGAGTTGAATTCAGTACCTATACTTACCACAGGGTGGACTGAAGTCATTAGAGTTGAATTCCATTGATCATTTCAGAGGTACTGCACCTTATTGTGTGTGATACACTCTTACATTTTAGTCATTTAGCAGATGCTCTTATCCAAAGAAACTTACAGTGTCATGCTCTACCAACTGAGCTACAAGGTAATATAGTTGACACGTACACATACCTACACTAGAGGGCAGACAACCAACAGTACATGGGCCATGATGCTTTATACTCCAACACTTACGGGAGAGAAAATTACCAGCCGATTCATTCTTAGTCAATTCATCAAAACAAAACAATGACCTTTTCAGTTTACAACCTGGACTAGCTCTTTCCTCCTTCTCACCTACACACCTACACACACACATACACACACACACACACACACACACACACACACACACACACACACACACACACACACACACACACACACACACAGAGATCTGAATGGGGGATTTATATTGTTCTAGCGGAACAGAAACAATTAATAATAATATAATAACAATTAACAATATGTCCTTCAATAATTCTTCAGCCAAGAAATCCCTCACTTTATATCCCTGCTCTCACACTGTCAGAATGAATCAAAGAAACATAAGGAAGGCATCTTTCAGAGTACGTCGAACAACATAAGAGGGGACAATAAATCTGGTAACGCTAGGAATTGATGTTTGTTTCCTATGGAGTCGTGTAGTTTAGAACACTGTGTTTGTGTAGGTGTGTGTGTGCCTGTGTGTGTACAGCCTACATCCAAGGGGCCAAATCTCTCTCACACACACACACACACACACACACACACACACACACACACACACACACACACACACACACACACACACACACACACACACACACACACACACACACACACACCAATTTAAATATACTTACGTGTCATCAAATCATTGAATATAACACATTGTTTTGCAGTTAACGGTTATGGTACGAAGGTTTGGCTTGGAAAGTTTTTTTTTCTCCCTTCCCCTGGTCACACAGACAGCAGTTGTATTTACGTTACTGAAGTCCACAAGCAAATGGAAAACGTGAGAAGAGAAGACTGTAATTATGGGATGGAATTATACATCAAGCAAATGATCATGCTGTTTGAATGTGGTTGCTATGCAAGTGCATTGTGTTTTCAGTGATCAGGTGTCACGCCCTGACCTTAGTTCCCATTTTATGTTGATCAGGGCGTGGAGTTTGGGTTGGGTTGTCTATGTTCTTTTTTCTATGTTGTGTTTGGCTAAACGGTTCTCAATCAGAGGCAGTTGTCGTTCGTTGTCTCTGATTGAGAATCATACTTAGGTAGCCTGTTTTCCTCATTTTGGTTGTGGGTGTTTAATTTCTGTTTGGTGTCTGTTCACCTGGCAGAACTGTTTAGTTTACTCTTCGTTGTTATTTTGTGTAGTGTTCAGTTTGTTCAATTAAAATATGACGAAGACTTACCACGCTGCGTTTGGTCCTCCTCTCCTTCCACCAACGAGAATCATTACAGGGTGTATTCTGTGGAAAACATTTCTGAAATGGAAGCTAGAAGAACACAACGGGGATAAACATACATGAATTTGTCCAATAGAAACTCTCGTTTGCAACTGTTGGACTAACGATTACACCTCTAGTTCAGCTAGATTGCAGGCAAAGGTTTGCAAGTTGAACGTGTCGGTGTTTGTCACCGTGATACATTAAAATGGTATCTCGACCTGTGAATCTACGTTACAAACGTAAATTTGTAGTTGTAGTAACCTCATGATGGGTACAGGGAACATGGTAGTATCATGCAGTAGCCTATGGATATTACATTGAACTGGGTGAATATGAATGACAGTAACCTAAACCTATCACTGTTACATTGAACTGGGTGAATATGAATGACAGTAACCTAAACCCATCACTGTTACATTGAACTGGGTGAATATGAATGACAGTAACCTAAACCTATCACTGTTACATTGAACTGGGTGAATATGAATGACAGTAACCTAAACCTATCACTGTTACATTGAACTGGGTGAATATGAATGACAGTAACCTAAACCTATCACTGTTACATTGAACTGGGTGAATATGAATGACAGTAACCTAAACCTGTCACTGTTACATTGAACTGGGTGAATATGAATGACAGTAACCTAAACCTATTACTGTTACATTGAACTGGGTGAATATGAATGACAGTAACCTAAACCTATTACTGTTACATTGAACTGGGTGAATATGAATGACAGTAACCTAAACCCATCACTGTTACATTGAACTGGGTGAATATGAATGACAGTAACCTAAACCTATCACTGTTACATTGAACTGGGTGAATATGAATGACAGTAACCTAAACCTGTCACTGTTACATTGAACTGGGTGAATGACAGTAACCTAAACCTGTCACTGTTACATTGAACTGGGTGAATGACAGTAACCTAAACCTGTCACTGTTACATTGAACTGGGTGAATGACAGTAACCTAAACCCATTACTGTTACATTGAACTGGGTGAATATGAATGACAGTAACCTAAACCCATCACTGTTACATTGAACTGGGTGAATATGAATGACAGTAACCTAAACCCATCACTGTTACATTGAACTGGGTGAATGACAGTAACCTAAACCTATCACTGTTACATTGAACTGGGTGAATATGAATGACAGTAACCTAAACCTGTCACTGTTACATTGAACTGGGTGAATATGAATGACAGTAACCTAAACCTGTCACTGTTACATTGAACTGGGTGAATATGAATGACAGTAACCTAAACCCATCACTGTTACATTGAAC
>NC_088230.1:36718481-36725981 GCF_036934945.1 Oncorhynchus masou masou
GGAGGCAGGCAGCTGGGTCCAGGGGCAGGCAGAAGGTCATACACAGGAGGAGGCAGGTAGCTGGGTCCAGGGGCAGGCAGAAGGTCATACACAGGAGGAGGCAGGTAGCTGGGTCCAGGGGCAGGCAGAAGGTCATACACAGGAGGAGGCAGGTAGCTGGGTCCAGGGGCAGGCAGAAGGTCATACACAGGTGGAGGCAGGCAGCTGGGTCCAGGGGCAGGCAGAAGGTCATACACAGGAGGAGGCAGGTAGCTGGGTCCAGGGGCAGGCAGAAGGTCATACACAGGAGGAGGCAGGCAGCTGGGTCCAGGGGCAGGCAGAAGGTCATACACAGGAGGAGGCAGGTAGCTGGGTCCAGGGGCAGGCAGAAGGTCATACACAGGTGGAGGCAGGCAGCTGGGTCCAGGGGCAGGCAGAAGGTCATACACAGGAGGAGGCAGGTAGCTGGGTCCAGGGGCAGGCAGAAGGTCATACACAGGAGGAGGCAGGTATCTGGGTCCAGGGGCAGGCAGAAGGTCATACACAGGTGGAGGCAGGCAGCTGGGTCCAGGGGCAGGCAGAAGGTCATACACAGGAGGAGGCAGGTAGCTGGGTCCAGGGGCAGGCAGAAGGTCATACACAGGGGGTTCAAAAGGGCAACAGTACAGGCAGGAAAAGGCTGATAAAATAGTCTGGGAGATCGGGCAATAAGTCAATCTTGTACAGATCAGGCAATTGTTCAGACAGAAATCTTGTACAGGCAGGGAATAAGCAAAAGGTGTCGTTAGTGAGGCATGCAAAAACTCACTAAACAGATAACATCCCTGGTCATCCTCTGATCTGGTGGACTCACTAAACAGAGAACATCCCTGGTCATCCTACTACCTCTGATCTGGCGGACTCACATGCTTTGTAAATCATGTCTGAGTGTTGAAGCAGGTCCCTGGCTAAGTAAATAAAATAAAAACAAGAAAATAGTGCCGTCTGGTTTGCTTAATATAAGGAATTTGAAATAATTTATACTTTTACTTTTTGGTACTGAAGTCTGTTTTAGCAATTACATTTACTTTTGATACTTAAGTATATGTAGAATATAAAAATATAAAAGTATGTAAATGAATATAATATATTTTCCAACAAAGGAAATAGGAGGTAATTTAAAGAGGAGAGGTCATCACCAAGAATATAGAGAGAGGAGGTCATCACTAGTAATATAAAGAGAGGAGGTCATCACAAGTAATAGAGAGGGGAGGTCATCAACAGTAACATAGAAGATGAGGTCATCACCAATAATATAAAGAGAGTTCATCACCAGGTATATAAAAGGAGGTCATCACCAGTAATATAGAGAGAGGAGGTCATCACCAGTAATATAAAGAGGAGGGCATCACTAGGTAGCCTAGTGGTTAGAGCATTGGACCTGTAACCGGAAGGTTGCAAGTTCAAACCCCGAGTTGACAAGGTACAAATCTGTCATTCTGCCCCTGAACAGGCAGTTAACCCACTGTTCCCAGGCCGTCATTGAAAATAAGATTTTGTTCTTAACTGACTTGGCTAGTTAAATAAAGGTTAAAAAGAAAAAAAAAAGAGAGAAAAGATCATCACCGGTAACATTTAGATAGGAAGTCATCACCATTTTTATAAAGAGAGGAGGTCATCACCAGAGAAAGGTAATCATTGGTAATATTGACACAGGATGTCAAAACGAGGTCATCTCCAGTAATATAAAGAGGAGGTCATCCCCAGTAATATAGAGAGAGGAGGTCATCACCAGTAATATAGAGAGAGGAGGTCATCACCAGTAATATAGAGAGAGGTCATCACCAGTAATATAGAGAGGAGGTCATCGCCAGTAATATAGAGAGAGGGTCATCACCAGTAATATAGAGAGGAGGTCATCACCAGTAATATAGAGAGGAGGTCATCACCAGTAATATAGAGAGGAGGTCATCACCAGTAAAATAGAGAGGAGGTCATCACCAGTAATATAGAGGAGGTCATCACCAGTAAAATAGAGAGTAGGTCATCACCAGTAAAATAGAGAGGAGGTCATCACCAGTAAAATAGAGAGAGGAGGTCATCACCAGTAATATAAAGAGAGGAGGTCATCACCAGTAATATAGAGAGGAGGTCATCACCAGTAATATAAAGAGAGGAGGTCATCACCAGTAAAATAGAGAGAGGAGGTCATCACCAGTAATATAAAGAGAGGAGGTCATCACCAGTAAAATAGAGAGGAGGTCATCACCAGTAATATAAAGAGAGGAGGTCATCACCAGTAAAATAGAGAGGAGGTCATCACCAGTAAAATAGAGAGAGGAGGTCATCACCAGTAATATAAAGAGAGGAGGTCATCAACAGTAATATAGAGAGAGAATATAGGTAAATAAACTCCATTTAACCCTATGATCAGCCATAGACTCCAGGATGTACAACAACAATGATCTGAGGTCCTTGAGCATCACATGTTGAAATTAAAACCCGTGTCAAGCAACTGAAACATTTACCCTCGACACATTTAAGCCAGTATCAGCATAGGTCTTTACTCGTTGATGTTTTGTACCTGAATTTCTCATGGCCATCATTCATTTAACAATACCAAAGCTGTGATGGACAAAAACTGTTTTGTGAAAATCTTATCGACCACAGCAAACAGGGGCATCATAAATGGAAAATCAATCCAAATCTATTTTCTTCATATCTGCTGTGGTGTCCAGAAGGTGTATAATGACAGAGATCCCCCATCAATCTGGTTACAAGCCATCAGGACTCCCATTATTATCTTGGAGAGGACTGGAGAGGACTGGAGAGGACTGGAGAGGTCTGGAGAGGGACTGGAGAGGACTGGAGAGGACTGGAGAGGACTGGAGAGGACTGGAGGGACTGGAGAGGACTGGAGAGGTCTGGAGAGGACTGGAGGGGACTGGAGGGGACTGGAGAGGACTGGAGAGGACTGGAGGGTCTGGAGAGGACTGGAGAGGACTGGAGAGGACTGGAGAGGACTGGAGAGGACTGGAGAGGACTGGAGAGGACTGGAGAGGACTGGAGAGGACTGGAGAGGACTGGAGAGGACTGGAGGGGACTGGAGAGGACTGGAGAGGACTGGAGAGGACTGGAGAGGACTGGAGTGGACTGGAGAGGACTGGAGAGGACTGGAGGGGACTGGAGAGGTCTGGAGTGGACTGGAGAGGACTGGAGAGGACTGGAGAGGTCTGGAGAGGACTGGAGAGGGACTGGAGAGGACTGGAGAGGACTGGAGAGGACTGGAGAGGACTGGAGAGGACTGGAGAGGTCTGGAGAGGACTGGAGAGGACTGGAGAGGACTGGAGAGGACTGGAGAGGACTGGAGAGGTCTGGAGAGGACTGGAGAGGACTGGAGAGGACTGGAGAGGACTGGAGAGGACTGGAGAGGTAATTAGAAGGCTAATATTTCCCCCACACATTCATTTTCTGTCTGTCCACTTCTCTCCTGTCCATCATACTGGAGAGGAGAGGGAATTGATACTGTATTAATCACAAATAGCGATGTTTGTGTCATATTATTATATTATGAGTTGCTGTGTGTTTAGAGTGGTTGATTGCTTTGGTGACTGTGTCCCAATATATTCTGCTTCATGAGAAGGCCTAGTGATGGGTAAAAAGAAAATCTGAAATGTTTAAAATCTTCAATTGCTTTCACCTATCCACGTCTTTTCAATTCGGCGTTATCAAAAGAAGACGATGCGAAGGAAATGATGTAATGAAGGGAAGACTATTTGACCATTTTGGGACACAGGCAATGAATCAATAAAACCTTGGCTGCGACTTTGACTTCTCTCTTTTCAATAGCTTTTTTGGTTGTTTTATAGTTTTTGACTTCCGCCCAGGGTTTTCTACTTTTGTTAACAGTTTCCAAGTAAGTTCTTCTCATCTTGTCAATGTTTCTCTGGCAGACATTCAGAGACGGCATCCAAAATGGCACCTAATCCCTATATAGTGCACTACTTTAGACCAGGGCACATAACCACCCTATTCCCTATATAGTGCACTACTTTAGACTAGGACCCATAGGCTTCTGTTCAAAAGTATTGCACTACGTAGGAATAGAGTGCCTTTTGGGATACATTCAGAGCATCCCAACAACCCAGCCCTGTGGTTTACAGAGCAGAGAAACAAAGGCGCAAAGAAATACCACTGCAGAAATGTACCCAACATATCATAATATCTCAAAGAAATACTAGCGAAATGTACCAAAAATATCATAATATCTCAAAGAAATACTAGCGAAATGTACCAAAAATATCATAATATCTCAAAGAAATACTAGCGAAATGTACCAAAAATATCATAATATCTCAAAGAAATACTAGCGAAATTTACCAAAAATATATCTCCAAAAATACCACTGCAGAAATGTACCAAAAATAATATGAAATACCATGTTAACCATGTTTTAACGTTATAAAACTGCTATATATCAAACTGCCTATTTTCTACAAAGTGTTGATAGCAGTGGATTTCTACGCTAACTTTTCAAAAAGATTATGTTGATATAGAATTTCACTAATTGCTGAGTTTTCTCTGTAAAGGCCGCTAGAAGAAACCACTGTAGGTCTGATTCATAATGATGACATGGTAGAGGAATCTTTCAGAAACGATCGCCTCCCGAATGGCTCCTATTCCCTGCATAGTGCACTACTTTAGATCAGGACCCATAACCACCCTATTCCCTACCTAGTGCACTACTTCAGACCAGGACCCATAACCACCCTATTCCCTACCTAATGCACTACTTCAGACCAGGACCCATAACCACCCTATTCCCTACCTAGTGCACTACTTCAGACCAGGACCCATAACCACCCTATTCCCTACCTAGTGCACTACTTCAGACCAGGACCCATAACCACCCTATTCCCTACCTAGTGCACTACTTCAGACCAGGACCCATAACCACCCTATTCCCTACCTAGTGCACTACTTCAGACCAGGACCCATAACCACCCTATTCCCTACCTAGTGCACTACTTCAGACCAGGACCCATAACCACCCTATTCCCTACCTAGTGCACTACTTCAGACCAGGACCCATAACCACCCTATTCCCTACCTAGTGCACTACTTCAGACCAGGACCCATAACCACCCTATTCCCTACCTAGTGCACTACTTCAGACCAGGACCCATAACCACCCTATTCCCTACCTAGTGCACTACTTCAGACCAGGACCCATAACCACCCTATTCCCTACCTAGTGCACTACTTTAGATCAGAACCCATAACCACCCTATTCCCTGCATAGTGCACTACTTTAGACCAGGACCCATAACCACCCTATTCCCTACATAGTGCGCTTACTTTAGACCAGAACCCATAACCACACTATTCCCTACATAGTGCACTACTTTAGACCAGGGCCCATAACCACCCTATTCCCTGCATATTGTACTACTTTAGACCAGGGCCCTGTTTAAACGTTGTGCACTATATACTGTAGGGAATAGAGTGCCATTTGGGTTCGTACCCTAATATTTGTCAAGGGCACACGGGGGAGGGGTGGGGGGGGTGGGGGTTAGCAGCTCTCTGTCTTCAGCCTGATGATTACAGGCAAAACTAAATCAAAACATTGATCAAACACTCACTACGAGAAGGATTGCAGCGCTAATGGAATCAGGCATCATCCCACTCAATTTCCTCACTTTAATATGAACTAATATAACCAATATACTGTATGTTTAAAAAATATATATACATAGATACTGCCCAGTTTTCACATCTGATATCCTTCTGGTGATACTTGTCTGCTTGCTACGAGTCTTTCTAATTCTATATACAGTAGGTAGACACATCCCAGGCTCACCCTTCCCAAGTGCCCAAAACTCTGTCCCTCATTGCACACCACACCCCCAGCTCTTCTCTCCTTTTCACTATGAGGATCCCTGGGACGTCCCTATCCTAATTCCTAACCCTAACCCATACACTTACCTTAACTATAACTCTTACCTAAACCTTACCCTTAGGTAAGGGTAGAGCTAGGGCTAGGGTAAGGGTTAAGGGGTTAGCCCCTTAACCCCTACCTAAACACTACCCTAACCCCTTAAACCTTACCCTACCTCTTAACCCTTACCTTAACCCCTACACTTACCCTAACCCCTTAACCCCTACCCTAACCCTACCTCTTAACCCTTTAACCCTTACCCTAGCCCCTTAACCCCTACCCTAACCCCTTAAACCTTACCCTACCTCTTATAATAATATATCCCATTTAGCAAACGCCTAGCGGAATCGAACCCACGACGCTTGGCGTTGCAAGCGCCATGCTCTACCGACTGAGCTATACACTGTCTCCTTAACCCGTACCTTCACCCTTTTAATGTATTTTTTACTTCAGTGGGGTGAAGTCAGAGTAGGACATCCCAAGAATCCCACTTAGACAATTCCTTCACTTTTCTCTCAATACATTTTCCCACTGCTCAGTTCCCCTTGAGAGCCAGACAGATATTGTGTGACACTGACCTCTGCAGGACTAAAGGAAGATTCTAAAAAGAAAACGTTCACGTTTGACTGATGATTTTTTAAATAAGCCTAAGCCATTGTGAGGTGGTGGGGGTTCTAAACCGACACAAGGTCAAATCAAATCAAATGTATTTATATAGCCCTTCGTACATCAGCTGATAGCTCAAAGTGCTGTGCAGAAACCCAGCCTAAAACCCCAAACAGCAAGCAATGATTTGATTTGACCTAGGGTCCTGTGTGGCTCAGTCGGTAGAGCATGGCGCTTGCAACGCCAAGCGTCATGGGTTCGATTCCCGCTGGGGCCACCCATATGTAAAAGTAGTGGCTCCAGCCGACTTGTAAGTCGCTTTGGACAAAAGCGTCTGCTAAATGGGATATATATAATGTAGATGTAGAAGCACGGTGGCTAGGAAAACTCCCTAGAAAGGCCAAAACCTAGGAAGAAACCTAGAGAGGAACCAGGCTATGTGGTGTGGTCAGTCCTCTTCTGGCTGTGCCGGGTGGAGATTATAACAGAACACGGCCAAGATGTTCAAATGTTCATGCTATGGATCATGCAGCTGTTTGATTTAGAATTGTAGGACCCCTTTAGGGATATAAAAAACAAATATTACAAAACGATTTGAAAAAATATTGAATTTGTCCTTTAACTACTATAGCCCAGAGAAATGCATAAGCGGTTTAAAGAAAAATATAATATACAAGATTACATACTAGGGCTCGATTCAATCCGTATCTTGGACGTTTAGCGCTATAGTACGATTGAAATTTCCCCATACAATATGTCTGCTCAATCAGAAACTACCTTTAAAATTTCAATCGCAGTGTAGCTCTAAACCTCCGCCATACGCATTGAACCCTAAATCATATGATACAGATTTGACACAATATCCTCCTTCCTAAAAAAAATCTAAAAGGTACAGGGACATGAAATGCAATTGCTCAGGCAAAGAAGTCCATCATGATAAAGTGAGTCATCCTCTTTACTATTGGTCGAAGCCTCTCTAGAATTTATCAAAGAAAAGT
>NC_088230.1:36728481-36740981 GCF_036934945.1 Oncorhynchus masou masou
AAAGATTTATAGATATCTCTTACATCAATAAAAGTACATTATTAATTATTAACTCACCAGTCTCATTCTGAACGTCACATAATTCTTGGATCCGCAACAGGCCTTTTCTGAATATTCAGCACTACACAAATTGATTTAATAACTAACTAAATAATAACACAGAATACACATACACACTTACATGAGATACAAATTCCCTAGTGGACTGACAAGATATGATGGCTTGTTACACATATGGAGATGGATTGTGGTAAAGAGATGGAAAGAGAGGGAGAGACAACTTATCGTTGACGCTCAAAGGAAGAGTAATACTTCTATATGTAAATCCAATATATATATATTTCCGCGTAGCTGTCCTTGATCGTCGTCTCTCTATTGATCCACTTTCTTTCTCAAAGTGTTTGAGTGTCCTATCCCACTTCGGTGTGAGACTCGGCTGGTCTTGGAGTGTTCGTTAGAGTAGGTACTTACCTGTGATGGTCTGACATGGTGTTTCTTCATTCCAACCTCTTGTTTTTAGTCAAAGTTCTTGGACCACCTTTACGGCCGGGTGACAGCAGCGTTTTGTATGCGTAACAGAGTTTGGGCAGCCATTGCCTTTCACTCTCTGACTGAAAAAGACAGTTGCGGTTGATATATTATCGATTGTATATTTTAAAAACAACCCGAGGATTGATTATAAAAAACGTTTGACATGTTTATGTGGACATTACGGATATTATTTGGAATTTGTCTGCGTTGTCTTTCCTGTGGATTTCTGAACATAACGCGACAAACAAACGGAGGTATTTTGAATATAAAAATAATCTTTATGGAACAAAAGGAACATTTGTTGTGTAACTGGGAGTCTCGTGAGTGCAAACATTCGAAGATCATCAAAGGTAAACGATTAATTTGATTGCTTTTTCAGATTTCTGTGACCAAGCTACCTGATGCTGAGTGTACATAATGTTTTTTCATGCTATCGATAAACTTACACAAACGCTTGATTGCTTTCGCTGTAAAGCATAATTTCAAAATCTGAGACGACAGGTGGATTAATTAACAAAAGGCTAAGCTGTGTTTTCCTATATTGCACTTCTGATTTCATGAATATGAATATTTTTAGTAATATTATTTGACTGAGGCGCTATGCTATTCAGCGGTTGCTGATGACAATTATCCTGCATAAGGGATGGGCAGTGTCAAGAAGTTAAACTGATTTAAGTCAAAACTGTAAGTAGGCCACTCAGGAACATTCAATGTCATCTCTGACATCTCCAGTGTATATTTGGCGTTTTAGATTATTGCTCTGCTGAAAGGTGGTTTTCCTCTCGGCCTGTGCTTAGCTATATTCATTTTCTTTTTATTATTAAAATCTCCCTAGTCCTTAACGATTACAAGCATAAACATAACATGATTGCAGCCACCATCCTTGAAAATATGGAGATTGGCACTCAGTGATGTGTTATGTTGGATTTACCCCATAATGCTTTGGATTCAGGACAAAAATATAATTTCTTCGCTACATTTTTTTGCAGTATTACTTTAGTGCCTTATTGCAAACAGGATGTATGTTTAGAATATGTTTACGCTGTACAGGTTTCCTTCTTTTCACTCTGTCATTTAGGTTAGTATTGTGGAGTAACTACAATGTTGTTGATCCATTCTCTGTTTTCTCCTGTCACAGCCATTAAACTCTTCATGGTGAAATCCTGAGCGGTTTCCTTCCATCAATATTTGTAGTGACTGGGTGTATTGATACACCATCCACAGTGTAATTAATATCTTCACCATGCTCAAAGGGATATTCAGTGTCTTTTTGTAAATGTATTTTACCCATCTACCAATATGTGCCCTTCGTTTTGTCATTGAATCTTGGTTTGAAAGTCAATGCTCTGCGAAGGACATTAAAAATAATTTAATGTGTGGGGTACAGAGATGGGGTAGTCATTCAAAAATTATTTAAAACACTATTATTGCGAACAGAGTTGGCCCATACAACTTATTAGGTGACTTGTTATTGTCATTTTTACTTCTGAAGTTATTTAGGCCAAAACAAAGCGGTTGAATACATACTTACTCAAGACATTACAGCCTTTCCTGGTCAAAAGTAGTGCACTATGTAGAAAATAGGGTGTGTCCTCTTGTCGACTACTACGTTCCCGCCGTGGTATGAGAGGAATGCCGAGTCACACTTCCTGTTTCCTGTTCAATCTGAACCACTCAGGAAGCAGCTCAGGAAGCTGTAGGATCTGTCCTCTGGGTGGTGGATCCAATCACCTGTCTTTTCTCTGCTCCTCAACAATTCCCCTGATTTCTTCCTCAATGCCACACCATTCCCTACGTAGTTCACTACTAACCCATTGCGCTTTGGTCAAAAGTAGTGCACTAAATAAGGAATAGGGTGCCAATTTCTCGCTTTTACACAACCATACCCTATTATAGGATCAAAACTTTAAATGGACTGGTCTCTAGGGTGTTTGGAAGAATATCAATGGGGGCGTTTGTAAACCTGGGTAAAATATACAGAAAATCCCATTTCTCCAGACGATATTCAATAAATATAATAGCTGTTACTCTGAATATACCACCTCGTTTTGATCAAGAAATCTCTGCAAATAAAATAACCAGTGAGATCTGGGTTAGTAACTCAATCTGTGTGAAAGCTGTCACCTGTAACGTCTGCTTCCAGCTCACACTCTCAAACACATAGATCCCCTGAACGCAGCTCACTCTCAAACACATAGATCCCCTGAACGCAGCTCACTCTCAAACACATAGATCCCCTGAACGCAGCTCACTCCCCAGACCCCAATCACCTCAATTCTAATCACCTGTGTGTGTGTGTGTGTGTGTGTGTGTGTGTGTGTGTGTGTGTGTGTGTGTGTGTGTGTGTGTGTGTGTGTGTGTGTGTGTGTGTGTGTGTGTGTGTGTGTGTGTGTGTGTGTGTGTGTGTGTGTGAGTTTTTGCCTGCCTCACTAACGACGCCTTTTGCCAATTCCATGCCTGTACTCGTATTTCCTGTTACCTCTTGTTTATTATGTATTGTATTTCCTGTTGCCTCTTGTTTATTATGTATTGTATTTCCTGTTGCCTCTTGTTTATTATGTATCGTATTTCCTGTTACCTCTTGTTTATTATGTATCGTATTTCCTGTTGCCTCTTGTTTATTATGTATCGTATTTCCTGTTACCTCTTGTTTATTATGTATCGTATTTCCTGTTACCTCTTGTTTATTATATATCTTATTTCCTGTTGCCTCTTGTTTATTATGTATTGTATTTCCTGTTGCCTCTTGTTTATTATGTATTGTATTTCCTGTTGCCTCTTGTTTATTATGTATTGTATTTCCTGTTGCCTCTTGTTTATTATGTATCGTATTTCCTGTTGCCTCTTGTTTATTATGTATCGTATTTCCTGTTACCTCTTGTTTATTATGTATTGTATTTCCTGTTGCCTCTGGTTTATTATGTATCTTATTTCCTGTTACCTCTTGTTTATTATGTATCGTATTTCCTGTTACCTCTTGTTTATTATGTATCGTATTTCCTGTCGCCTCTTGCCTGATCTCCCGGACTACGTTACTAGTATTTTCCCTGCCTGCACGGTTGCCCTTTTGGACCCCCTGTGTATGACCTTCTGCCTGCCCCTGGACCCAGCTACCTGCCCCTGGACCCAGCTACCTGCCTCCTCCTGTGTATGACGTCCTGCCTGCCCCTGGACCCAGCTACCTGCCTCCTCCTGTGTATGACCTTCTGCCTGTCCCTGGAC
This sequence comes from Oncorhynchus masou masou, assembly GCF_036934945.1. Lineage (NCBI taxonomy): Eukaryota > Metazoa > Chordata > Actinopteri > Salmoniformes > Salmonidae > Oncorhynchus > Oncorhynchus masou. The sequence goes on from NC_088230.1 coordinate 36,732,235, forward strand.
CCAGCTACCTGCCTCCTCCTGTGTATGACCTCCTGCCTGCCCCTGGACCCAGATACCTGCCTCCTCCTGTGTATGACCTTCTGCCTGCCCCTGGACCCAGCTACCTGCCTCCTCCTGTGTATAACCTTCTGCCTGCCCCTGGACCCAGCTACCTGCCTCCTCCTGTGTATGACCTTCTGCCTGCCCCTGGACCCAGCTACCTGCCTCCTCCTGTGTATGACCTTCTGCCTGCCCCTGGACCCAGCTACCTGCCTCCTCCTGTGTATGACCTTCTGCCTGCCCCTGGACCCAGCTACCTGCCTCCCTGTGTATGACCTTCTGCCTGCCCCTGGACCCAGCTACCTGCCTCCTCCTGTGTATGACCTTCTGCCTGCCCCTGGACCCTGCTACCTGCCTCCTCCTGTGTATGACCTTCTGCCTGCCCCTGGACCCAGCTACCTGCCTCCTCCTGTGTATGACCTTCTGCCTGCCCCTGGACCCTGCTACCTGCCTCCTCCTGTGTATGACCTTCTGCCTGCCCCTGGACCCAGCTACCTGCCTCCTCCTGTGTATGACCTTCTGCCTGCCCCTGGACCCAGCTACCTGCCTCCTCCTGTGTATGACCTTCTGCCTGGCCCTGGACCCAGCTACCTGCCTCCTCCTGTGTCTGACCTTGTGCCTGCCCCTGGACCCAGCTACCTGCCCCTGGACCCAGCTACCTGCCCCTGGACCCAGCTACCTGCCTCCTCCTGTGGTCCTTTACAAATAAACAACTGCTGCGCCCTGCGCTTGAAACCAGCTCTCTGTCTCCCCTCGTGTTCATTACATTATCAAGCCAAAGGGTGGCTATTTGGAAGAATCTCAAATTTAAATTATGTTTTTATTTGTTTAACACTTTTTTAGTTTTACATGATTCTATATGTTTTATTTCATAGTTTTGATGTCTTCCCTATCATTCTACAATGTAGAAAATAGTAAAAAATACAGAACAACACTTTACTCAATAGGTGTGTCCCAACTTTTGACTGGTACATCAATCTTGAAAGGGATTATATATTTTGAATGCAATTTAAATGGAATTGATGGAAAGAGAGAAATACTGCGATTTCAAGCAACACTATTCGAGTGATAGGCTGTTTTAAAACTCTGTAGCTGCAATTTCAAAAATTATCTTTCCAATTAAATAAATAAAAAATGTAAATAAGACCCGCATTCAGTCCTTATAATATAATATACATTTGATAGCATAGCCAATGCTACAGTAATATAATATACATTTGATAGCATAGCCAATGCTACAGTAATATAATATACATTTGATAGCATAGCCAATGCTACAGTAATATAATATACATTTGATAGCATAGCCAATGCTACAGTAATATAATATACATTTGATAGCATAGCTAATGCTACAGTAATATAATATACATTCCCCATCCCACAACCAAAAAAAATAATGTTCCGCATTTTATAAACCTGAGCTCAGAGCTGAAAAGTTGCTTATTAATTAAAATGCTAAAGTAAACTCACAACCTCAGGGTTGCTTGACAGTTGAGTTATCTGATCAACCAACCAACCTACTTCGTTTTGTAAACATCTGTCTTTATGTAACCATGCCAAACGTAGCACATCGTACTCATTTGAATGTCCCTGATTTACGTGTACTATGCTATGTCTCGCTATGAGACCAGGCTGGGACTGCAGGGGTGGAGTGAAGCCTGAGCCACTTGTCACAATGGTGCCTGTTTAGTAGAGTTAAATCAAAGTCTTGAGAAGAACACAATGATAGTAAAACATTGCTGTAACACCACCTCATTTCTTTGAGTGGGATTCAGTGCCTATACAGTGCCTATACTTACCACAGGGTGGACTGAAGTCATTAGAGTGGGATTCAGTACCTATACTTACCACAGGGTGGACTGAAGTCATTAGAGTGGGATTCAGTGCCTATACTTACCACAGGGTGGACTGGTCATTAGAGTGGGATTCAGTACCTATACTTACTCCAGGGTGGACTGAAGTCATTAGAGTGGGATTCAGTGCCTATACTTACCACAGGGTGGACTGAAGTCATTAGAGTGGGATTCAGTACCTATACTTACCACAGGGTGGACTGAAGTCATTAGAGTGGGATTCAGTACCTATACTTACCACAGGGTGGACTGGTCATTAGAGTGGGATTCAGTGCCTATACTTACCACAGGGTGGACTGAAGTCATTAGTGTTGAATTCCATTGATCATTTCAGAGGTACTGCACCTTTGTGTGTGTTATACACTCTTACATTTTAGTTATTAGGCAGATGCTCTTATCCAAAGAAACTTACAGTTAGTGAGTGCATATCTTTTGTTCTGGTCCCCCATGGGAATTGAACCCACAACTCTGGTGTTGCAAGTGTCATGCTCTACCAACTGAGCTACAAGGTAATATAGTTGACATGTACACATACCTACACTAGAGGGCAGACAACCAACAGTACATGGGCCATGATGCTTTATACTCGACACTTACGGGAGAGGAAAATTACCAGCCCGATTCATCAAAACAAAACAATGACCTTTTCAGTTTACAACCTGGACTAGCTCTTTCCTCCTTCTCACCTACACACACACACACACACACACACACACACACACACACACACACACACACACACACACACACACACACACACACACACACAGATCTGAATGGGGATTTATATTGTTCTAGCGGAACAGAAACAATTAACAATATGCCCTTCAATAATTCTTCAGCCAAGAAATCCCTCACTTTATATCCCTGCTCTCACACTGTCAGAATGAATCAAAGAAACGTTATAAGGAAGGCATCTTTCAGAGTACGTCGAACAACATAAGAGGGGACAATAAATCTGGTAACGCTAGGAATTGATGTTTGTTTCCTATGGGAGTCGTGTAGTTTAGAACACTGTGTTTGTGTGTGTGTGTGTGTGTGCCTGTGTGTGTACAGCCTACATCCAAGGGCCAAATCTCTCTCTCACACACACACACACACACACACACACACACACACACACACACACACACACACACACACACACACACACACACACACACACACACACACACACACACACACACACACACACACACACACACACACACACACACCAATTTAAATATACTTACGTGTCATCAAATCATTGAATATAACACATTGTTTTGCAGTTAACGGTTATGGTACGAAGGTTTGGCTTGGAAAGTTTTTTTTCTCCCTTCCCCCTGGTCACAGACAGCAGTTGTATTTACGTTACTGAAGTCCACAAGCAAATGGAAAACGTGAGAAGAGAAGACCGTGTAATTATGGGATGGAATTATACATCAAGCAAATGATCATGCTGTTTGAATGTGGTTGCTATGCAAGTGCATTGTGTTTTCAGTGATCAGGTGTCACGTTCTGACCTTAGTTCCCATTTTATGTCTTTGTGTTCGGTTGATCAGGCGTGAGTTGGGGTTGGGTTGTCTATGTTCTTTTCTATGTTGTGTTTGGCCTAGTATGGTTCTCAATCAGAAGCAGTTGTCGTTCGTTGTCTCTGATTGAGAATCATACTTAGGTAGCCTGTTTTCCTCATTTTGGTTGTGGGTGTTTAATTTCTGTTTGGTGTCTGTTCACCTGGCAGAACTGTTTAGTTGTTATTTTGTGTAGTGTTCAGTTTGTTCAATTAAAATAGGACGAAGACGGATAGATTAACGAGTATCCAGGATCAGCTCAGGTTGCCGGCGGATCATCCACCACCTGTTTCACCCATATCACCTGCCGATTCGGGAGCGGGTTCCTTCCGTGAGCCCAAGGTTCCGACACCGGAGAAGTATGAGGGAGATCTGGGAGGATGCCGTTCATTTCTTTTACAGTGTGGGTTAGTTTTTGATCTGCAGCCCTACTCTTATGCCACAGATAAGGCTAGGATATATTTTGTTATTGAGCTGCTGTGTGGTAGAGCTCTGGAACGGGCTTCAGCTGTTTGGGAACGACGGGACACATGCATGACTTCATACCAGGGTTTCACGGCAGAGATGAGAAAGCTTCTTTACCATCCAGTCCGAGGTAAGGACGCAGCTAAACGTTTGTTCTCTCTTCGCCAAGGAGCTCGCAGTGTGGCAGACTTTGTGATAGAATTCAGGACATTGGCTGTGGAGAGTGGTTGGAATGAGGAATCACTACAAGCGTTTTTACCAGGGGTTGTCGGAGCAACTCAAGGACGAGCTGATCTCCTATCCAGAGCCTTGTGACCTAGATAGTTTGGTCACCTTAGCTATTCGGGTAGATAATATAGTCCGAGAGAGGAGGAGGAATAAGCAGTGGGGTCCATCAATCTGAGACTCGGTTACCATTCGGGTCAGGAAGTGGACCAGAACGGGTTGATCATTTTCCCTCACACGGGATTAGTGGAGGAGTCCTGCCGCCAGATTCTGAACCTATGCAAGTGGGGCGGCACGGGTTAACTAAGGACGAGCTCCAACGTAGACGTGAGACCAACAGCTGCCTCTACTGTGGTAGCTCGGGACATTACATCTCCGTTTGTCCTCAGCGCCCGTTAAACTGCTCGGCTCGTTAAGTTTGGGAGGTTTGTTAGCGAGCCAGTTTCAACCTCTCAAGAGCCCTGTCAGACCTCGTTTTCCTGCTACCCACATAAATAAGAATCAGAGTTTAGCGATTAACGCTTTCATCGATTCAGGTGCCGATGACATCTTCATTGATGCCGACTTAGTGGAACAGCTGGGGCTTTCCAAGGAGCAATTACCAGAAGCCATTGAAGCAACCACTCCTGAACGGCAGTAGTCTGGCACGGATCACTATGAGGACTGAACCGGTTAAGATGTTGTTGTCGGGGAATCATTCAGAGGTTATTTCTTTTTTCATTTTGCCTTCCCCCATGTTCCTCTGGTTCTTGGATACCCTGGCTAAGAGAACACAATCCTTCGTTCGATTGGGTGACTGGTAAGGTAACTAGTTGGAGCATTGAGTGCCATGCGAACTGCCTCAGGACTGCCTGTTCTCATGCTGTCCCCAGTCGGGTCAGTGAGTCTGCTCCTCCTGATTTGTCCCTGGTTCCTGAAACATATCACGAGTTGGGTGAGGTGTTCAGTAAGCAGAAAGCTCAGTCACTTCCTCCCCACCGACCTTATGATTGTACAATTAAGCTGTTCCCTGGAGCTGCCTTTCCCAAGGGACGTTATACAGTATTTCTCGACCTGAGCGGGAAGCCCTGGAGACCTACATAAAGGAGTCTCTTGCTGCAGGTCTCATTCGTCCCCACTCGTCATCACCCCTGGGAGCTGGATTTTTTTTTGTGAGTAAGAAGGATGGCTCTCTTCGACCGTGTATTGATTATCGGGGGTTGAATGATATTACGGTCAAGAACAAGTACCCCTTGCCCTTGATCAGCTCAGCTTTCGATTCTTTACAGGTGCTACTGTGTTTTACGAAACTTGATCTACGCAATGCGTATCATCTGGTTCGGATCAAAGAGGGGACGAGTGGTTGACTGGATTCAATACACCTATGGGACATTTCGAGTACCAGGTGATGCCGTTTGGACTTTCCAACGCTCCAGCAGTATTCCAAGGTTTGGTGAATGACGTTCTGAGGGATATGATCGGTCTGTTTGTGTTCGTTTACCTGGATGACATCTGATTTTCTCCAAGGAGCTTTCCAGCCACATCCAGCATGTTAAGCAGGTCCTGCAGCGGTTATTGGAGAAACGTCTGTTTGTGAAGGCAGAGAAGTATGATTTTCACGCCCACACTACATCCTTCCTCGGGTACATCATCTCCAGGGGTGAGATCAAGATGGACCAAGAGAAGGCTCGGCGGTCGGGATTGGGCCCGGCCCGGTACGAGATTGCAGCTCCAGAGATTCCTGGGATTTGCAAACTTCTATCAGAGGTTTATCCGTGATTACAGCCGGGTGGCCGCCCCTTTAACTGCTCTGATGTCTTGCACCAGAATTTTCTGTTGGACTCCTGAGGCAGACCGAGCATTTCTGAACTTGAAGAGCCGATTCACCAACGCGCGATTCTCTCTCAACCTGACACTTCCCGTCAGTTTGTTGTTGAGGTGGACGTCTGATGTGGGGGTGGGCGCCATCCTGTCCCAGTGTAGCTCCACTGACGGTAAACTCCATCCCTGCGCCTTCTACTCTTGTCGTCTTTCACCAGCTGAGAGAAACTACGATGTGGGAGCTTCTCGCTGTGAAGCTTGCCTTGGAGGAGTGGCGTCACTGGTTGGAGGGAGCGGAGCAAATCCGTTTGTGGTCTGGACTGACCACAAGAATCTGGCTAACGTGCAATCGGCTAAACCTCTCAACTCCCGTCAGGCCAGGTGGGCTTTGTTTTTTGGACGCTTCAATTTTCCCTGACGTTCCGACCTGGGTCGAAGAACGGCAAGGCGGACGCCTGTCCCAGATGTTCTCCAAGACGGATGAGAGTGGGGCCAAGACTGAGACGATTCTTCCCAGAACCTTGTCGTGGGAGCCATTACATGGAGGATTGAGGAGGAGGTGATGGCGGCCCTTCGGACGCAGCCCGGCCCCGGTAACGGTCCACCCGGTCGGTTGTTCGTGCCTGAGTCGGTCCGTTCTGCTGTTTTTCAGTGGTTCAGATTCAGCAAGTTTGCTCATTTTGTCCCTCTCTCCAAGCTTCCATCTGCCACGGAGACGTCGGAGATCCTAGTTAGGGAGGTTTTCAGGGTCCACAGATTGCCCAGTGACATTGGTTCTGACCGTGGTCCTCAGTTTACCTCTGCTGTCTGGAGATCCTTCTGTTTGGCCATAGGAGCTACAGTCAGTCTCACTTCTGGATTTCATCCACAATTTAATGGTCAGGCGGAGAGAGCCAACCAGAAGATGGAGTCCACGCTGCGTTGTCTTGTCTCCTCTGATCCCACCTCTTGGTCATCTCAATTACCCTGGGTCTAGTATATCCATAATACCCTTCCTTCATCTGCCACTGGGATGTCCCCCTTCCAATGCCTGTACGGATACCAACCTACCTTGTTTCCTTCTCAGGAGAGGGATCTTTCGGTTCCTTCTGTCCAAGCCCACATTCGTCGTTGCCACCGGACCTGGCATTGGGCCAGGAAGGTCCTCCTTAGAGTTTCTGACCGGTATCAGATCCAGGCGAATCGTCGCCGTATTCCTGCTCCCGGTTATACCATCGGAGATAAGGTTTGGTTGGCTACACGGATCTTCCTCTACGGACTGAGTCGAGGAAACTGTCAACAAAGTTCATTGGTCCGTTTGTGGTGGAGAGAATCATTAACCCTGTTGTGGTCCGACTCAAATTGCCGGCAACGCTTCGAGTACACCACACCTTTCATGTCTCCTGCCTCAAGTCGGTTCTCCTCAGTCCTCTGTTGCCCCCTCCACCTCGTCCTCCTCCTCGGATGATCGGAGGTGGTCCTGTCTTCACGGTGCGCCGCATCATGGACTCCAGACGGGCGGGGTCGACGGGTTGGGAAGGATATGGTCCTGAGGAGAGGAGTTGGATTCCTCGCGTCAGATCCTTGACGATGACCTGCTTCGTGACTTTTACCGCCTCCACCCTGGCGCTCCGGGTAGTCCGGAACACAACGGGGATAAACATACATGAATTTGTCCAATAGAAACTCTCGTTTGCAACTGTTGGATTAACGATTACACCTCTAGTTCAGCTAGATTGCAGGCAAAGGTTTGCAAGTTGAACGTGTCGGTGTTTGTCACCGTGATACATTAAAATGGTATCTCGACCTGTGAATCTACGTTACAAACGTAAATTTGTAGTTGTAGTAACCTCATGATGGGTACAGGGAACATGGTAGTATCATGCAGTAGCCTATGGATATTACATTGAACTGGGTGAATATGAATGACAGTAACCTAAACCCATCACTGTTACATTGAACTAGGTGAATATGAATGACAGTAACCTAAACCTGTCACTGTTACATTGAACTGGGTGAATATGAATGACAGTAACCTAAACCTATTACTGTTACATTGAACTGGGTGAATATGAATGACAGTAACCTAAACCTATTACTGTTACATTGAACTGGGTGAATATGAATGACAGTAACCTAAACCCATCACTGTTACATTGAACTGGGTGAATATGAATGACAGTAACCTAAACCTATCACTGTTACATTGAACTGGGTGAATATGAATGACAGTAACCTAAACCCATCACTGTTACATTGAACTGGGTGAATGAATGACAGTAACCTAAACCCATCACTGTTACATTGAACTGGGTGAATATGAATGACAGTAACCTAACCCCATCACTGTTACATTGAACTGGGTGAATGGAATATGAATGACAGTAACCTAAACCTATCACTGTTACATTGAACTGGGTGAATATGAATGACAGTAACCTAAACCCATCACTGTTACATTGAACTGGGTGAATGGAATATGAATGACAGTCATCCAATATGCTGTAATAGAAATAAGCTCATAAAAACTAAAATCGCCCTCCTGCATCTTAAACGACACTGACCACCACTAACACACACACACACGCACGCACGCACGCCACACACACACACACACACACACACACACACACACACACACACACACACACACACACACACACACACACACACACACACACACACACACACACACACACACACACACACACACACACACACACACACACACACACACACACACACACAGGCTACAGGTGCATGGCGTTATTGAATGTGTCCTAATTGCTATCTGTACATCTACATGTGTTCCAGCAGCCGTTGTTTT
>NC_088230.1:36742304-36809804 GCF_036934945.1 Oncorhynchus masou masou
ACCTCACCTGGAGTGTTTCTAAGGATAGCCTACCTCACCTGGAGTGTTTCTAAGGATTAGCCTACCTCACCTGGAGTGTTTCTAAGGATAGCCTACCTCACCTGGGTGTTTCTAAGGATAGCCTACCTCACCTGGGGTGTTTCTAAGGATAGCCTACCTCACCTGGAGTGTTTCTAAGGATGGCCTACCTCCCACTGGAGTGTTTCTAAGGATGGCCTACCTCACCTGGAGTGTTTCTAAGGATAGCCTACCTCACCTGGACCTGTGTTTCTAAGGATGGCCTACCTCACCTGGGTGTTTCCTAAGGATGGCCTACCCTCACCTGGATAGTGTTTCTAAGGATAGCCTACCTCACCTGGAGTGTTTCTAAGGATGGCCTACCTCACCTGGAGTGTTTCTAAGGATGGCCTACCTCACCTGGAGTGTTTCTAAGGATGGCCTACCTCACCTGGAGTGTTTCTAAGGATAGCCTACCTCACCTGGAGTGTTTCTAGGATAGCCTACCTCACCTGGAGTGTTTCTAAGGATAGCCTACCTCACCTGGGTGTTTCTAAGGATAGCCTACCTCACCTGGAGTGTTTCTAAGGATGGCCTACCTCACCTGGAGTGTTTCTAAGGATAGCCTACCTACCTGGGGTGTTTCTAAGGATAGCCTACCTCACCTGGAGTGTTTCTAAGGATGGCCTACCTCACCTGGAGTGTTTCTAAGGATAGCCTACCTACCTGGGGTGGATAGCCACCTGGAGTGTTTCTATAGCCTACCTCACCTGGAGTGTTTCTAAGGATAGCCTACCTCACCTGGGGTTTTCCCTGTTACCTCACCTGAGGTGTTTCTAAGGATAGCCTACATCACCTGAAAGTAATATTATAATCACATTTAATCTGCTGGCTGTATCAGGAAGGTCTGTCAATACATGCCTTGGTTTGAAAACGTTATCTTGATCTACATCTCAAATCGCACCCTATTCCCTATTTAGTGCACTACTTTTGACCAGATACTTATGGGTCCTGGTCTATAGTAGTGCAGTATATAAGTAGGGCTCTGGTCTAATGTAGTGCACTATGTAGGGAATAGGGCTCTGGTCTAAAGTAGTGCACTATGTAGGGAGTAGGGCTCTGGTCTAAAGTAGTGCACTATATAGGGAATAGGGTGCCATTTGGGATATATCCTTGACCGTAGAGACAATACATTGTTAATTTAGCCTAATACATATAAAATGTAATAATCAAGAACAGTTATAATCTCCAAACTCAACCAATTATCCTCTGAATTTGTGAACTAGCCGGCGGTTAAAACACCCAAGATTCTCCGTGTGTGTGTGTGTGACAAATCAGTTTCCTTCACTGGTCTGTGGTCCAGCTCTGTGGCAGAGTGGAGAGGATGTCAGACCCAGGAGTTCCTGTTGACAGGACATTCTTAGGCCATTAAGTAGGCTACACCACCCCTGCAGGACGCCCCCACCACCACACAGTAGTCTTATTAAGTAGGCTACACACCCCTGCAGGACAGCCCCCACCACCACCCACAGTAGTCTTATTAAGTAGGCTACACACCCACCCCTACAGGACGCCCCCACCACCACCCACAGTAGTCTTATTAAGTAGGCTACACACCCCCTGCAGGGCCCCCCCACCACCCACAGTAGTCTTATTAAAAGGCTACACACCCCTGCAGGACGCCCCCACCACCACCCACAGTAGTCTTATTAAGTAGGCTACACACACCCCTGCAGGACGCCCCACCACCACCCACAGTAGTCTTATTAAGTAGGCTACACACACCCCTGCAGAGGCGCCCCCACCACCACCCACAGTAGTCTTATTAAGTAGGCTACACACACCCCTGCAGGACGCCCCCACCACCACCCACAGTAGTCTTATTAAAGTAGGCTACACACACCCCTACAGGACGCCCCCACCACCACCCACAGTACATTTACATTTACATTTAAGTCATTTAGCAGACGCTCTTATCCAGAGCGACTTACAAATTAGTGAATTCACCTTCTGAAAGTAGTCTTATTAAGTAGGCTACACACACCCCTGCAGGACGCCCCCACCACCACCCACAGTAGTCTTATTAAGTAGGCTACACACACCCCTACAGGGCCCCACCACCACCCACAGTAGTCTTATTAAGTAGGCTACACACCCCTGCAGGACGCCCCCACCACCACCCACAGTAGTCTTATTAAGTAGGCTACACACCCCCTGCAGGACGCCCCCACCACCACCCACAGTAGTCTTATTAAGTAGGCTACACCACCCCTGCAGGACGCCCCACCACCACCCACAGTAGTCTTATTAAGTAGGCTACACACACCCCTACCCAGGGCCTGCCCACCCCACTAACTGAGTCTGTCTCTATGTCAGTTTCTACGTCTGTCCGTTTCTACGTCTGTCTGTTTCTCGTCTGTCCGTTTCTCGTCTGTCCGTTTCTACGTCTGTCCGTTTCTACGTCTGTCCGTCTGTCCGCCTGTCTGCCTGTCTGTCAAACTTAAGTGCCGGTGTCAGACACATCTCAAAGTGTGTCCAAAATGACTCTACTCCATATATAGACCAAATACCTGTCAGTCCTGAGTCAAAAGTAGTGCACTAAACTCAGCTACAACAAAAAAGCGTGTCGTCTCGCTGTCAACTGCGTTTATTTTCAGCAAACTGGTGTAAATATTTGTATGAACATAACAAGATTCCACAGCTGAGACAAAAACTGAACAGGTTCCACAGACATGTGACTAACAGAAATTTAATAATGTGTATCTGAACCAAGGGGTGTCAAAATCAAAAGTAACAGTCAGTATCTGGTGTGGCCACCAGCTGCATTAAGTACTGCAGTGCATCTCCTCCTCATGAACTGCACCAGATTTGCCGGTTCTTGCTGTGAGATGTTACCCCACTCTTCCACCAAGGCACCTGCAAGTTCCTGAACATTTCTGGGGGGAATGGCCCTAGCCCTCACCCTCCGATCCAACAGGTCCCAGTTGTGCTCAATGGGATTGAGATGCGTTCCTGGTGTAACTTGGGCAGTTGTTGTTACCATCCTGTACCTGTCCCGCAGTGTGATGTTCGGATGTACCGATCCTGTGCTGGTTTTGTTACACGTGGTCTGCCACTGCGGGACGATCATCTGTCCACCCTGTCTCCCTGTAGCTCTGTCTTAGGCGTCTCACAGTATGGACATTGCAATGTATTGCCCTGGCCACATCTGCAGTCCTCATGCCTCCTTGCAGCATGCCTAAGGCACGTTCACGCAGATGAGCAGGGACCCTGGGAATCTTTCTTTTGGTGTTTTTCAGAGTCAATAGAAAGGCCTCTTTAGTGTCCTACGTTCTCACAACTGTGACCTTAATTGCCTGCCGTCTGTAAGCTGTTAGTGTCTTAATGACCGTTCCACAGGTGCATGTTCATTAACTGTTTATGGTTCATTGAACAAGCATGAAAAACATTGTTTAAACCTTTTACAATTAAGATCTGTGAAGTTATTTGGATTTTTACGAATTATCTTTGAAAGTCAGGGTCCTGAAAAAGGACATTTATTTTTTTGCCAGGTTTAAAGTAGTGCACTATATAGGTAATAGGTTGCCATAGGGCTCTGGTCTAAAGTAATGCACTATAGGGAATAGGGTGCCATAGGGCTCTGGTCTACAATAGTGCACTATATAGGGAATAGGGTGCCATTTGAGACACGTATCAATGAGGAACAGGAAACAGCACCTGATGCCCCAGATTGCGTAGAGCTGTCACTGATATATATGACTCCACTTCCTCCTGCAATCCTGACTGGTGAGAGAGAGAGAGAGAGAGAGAGAGAGAGAGAGAGAGAGAGAGAGAGAGACAGAGAGAGAGAGACAGAGAGACAGAGAGACAGAGAGACAGAGAGAGAGACAGAGAGAGAGAGAGTGTGTGTGTGTGTGTGTGTGTGTGTGTGTGTGTGAGAGAGAGAGAGAGAGAGAGAGAGAGAGTGAGAGAGTGAGAGAGTGAGAGAGAGAGAAGAGGCAACCAATTAAGAACAAACACCATTGTAAATAAAGCCCATATTTATTTTCCCTTGTGTACTTTAACCATTTGCACATCGTTACAACACTGTATATATACATAACATTTGAAATATCTTTATTCTTTTTGAGTGTAATGTTTACTATTCATTTGTATTGTTTATTTCACTTTTGTATATTATCTACTTCACTTGTTTTGGCAATGTTAACATATGTTTCCTATGCCAATAAAAAACCCTTGGATTGAGAGAGAGACTTTGACTTTCTGCCTTTCTTAAAGTCCAACAAGTCCTCCAGTCCCCCAGACCCATCACCTGCAGTGGCAGAAACATTGGAGGACCCTAACCCTTTGGCGCTCAAACAACCCCCTTACCAGGTCAGACGGTGCCTCCTGGACCTCCCCAGGAATCTCTCCAGCAGCCTAAGAGATGTTAGTCATGTTTGTTGAGCCAGGACTTCCGGGATTTTCACCCCTCCTCCCCCAGCAGCCGCAGGTCACCCAGCTTTAGAAAAATCCCTGCCATCAGTCGCTTCTGCATAGTGGCCGATTGAACCAATCTCAAAAGCATGGTTGGATTGTGGAAGATAGGCTCCGCCCACAGCCCAGGCTCCACACCCCCTTCTCGTGTGGGCCTTAGCAGCTGCCAGGCCCTCAGTACCGCAGAGTAAAAAATCAGAGACCTGTTGTACTCAGCCTCTCCAGCCTCATGAGGAGCAGCTGCCCAACTCTAATCCACCAGATCTCCTCAGCAGCGCCCATGCTTGTTCCCTCCAGCCGACATCAGTATGTTACAGCGGTCTCTGCTGCGTTTGGTCGGAATGCAGCCACCCTGCTCTCCAGTTCCACCCTGTTCTGTCTTCCTTCCTCCTTCAACAGTAACGCCCTCAGCCAGTGATGGCCTGACCAGACAAAACCCACCAGCTTGAGTTGCAGGTCTGTGTAGCCGACCGGCCGGAGAGCCCCAGCATACAACATCTTCACACAGGTCAAAAACCTTTCCCCAAACCCAAATACAGACATCACATTAAACAGATACTCATGGTCCACTCTCTCAAAAGCTTTCTCTTGGTCTAAAGAGACCAGTCCACAGTTCACATTAGAACCTCTCGACAAGTCCAACATGTCCCTGATTAAGAACAAGTTGTCCATGATTGAGAGTCCCGGTACACTAGTCCCCGTTTTTGTGCACAAGATTTATAACCGTCTGACGGTAGCTGATCGGCAACACTCAAACCCCAACGCATTCACGCAACATGCAAAATAAGTCCAGTCCCAGTCAGACTTCTACCAAAGGTAACTCCTCTCCCTGTTCGCCACGGTTTACTAGCCACCACTGATCCCTTTCTCCTTTTCTGTTTGTTTTGTCTGTGATTCTTTTCACACCTGGTTTCATTTGTGTTTATTTCTGTGTGTATAAGGGTAACCTGTTGCCTGCCTTAGTTCGTACGGGATTAGACTTGTGTGTATTGTGCTCAATTGTATTTGATGTTTGTTGTTTTCACGGTTACTCACGTGTATGTAAAGTTCCGGAACCTCCGTGCATTTGCACGAGTGCTGAGTATCGAGAGCGTAGTTTTGTATTTTCGTCTGTGTCATTTTTGTATTGGTGGACTATATGATCAAAGACGCTTCTCAGACATCCCTGCTCTCCTGCGCCTGATACCTACACCTCTCACCGAGACGCATGCTTGGGACAGGAGCCGTCTCCACCTGGCCAATCTTGGCACCACTGCTTGTGACAGCATTAGAAACTCTCGACCAAGTCCAACATGTCCCTGATTAAGAACAAGTTGTCAGTGATTGAGCATCCCGGTACACAATATGTCTGGTCCTTGTCCAGATGGGACTTCAGTCTATTACCGAGGACCCTGGCAAAAATATTGTAGTCCGAACAGAGCAATGCCACAGGCCTCCAGTTCTTACATTCACACAAGTCCTCTTATTTTGGGCAGGAGAGTCAGAACTACACGACAACGGCAGTTAATCGAAAACTCTCGCAAAACGCTAAAGAAATCCAAGCCAATTATTCTCCAGACTATTTTATAAAGCTCCATAGGTAGTCCATCGACCCCCGGTGCACGGCCGGGGGACATCTGGGTTACTGCCTCTGCCAGTTCATGGGACAACAGGGGAATGTCCATTTCATCCCTCTGTACCAGAGAGCTGAGGGAGTTCTGAAAACAAGACCTGAGCACACATAGGATCACACACTTCTGCCCTGTACAACTCAGTATAAATCTCCACAGTCCGCTCCCGCATCTCCCCCACCACAGAGGTCACCCGCCCATCAGACAGCCGTAGACAATGCATACCCTTGGCTTCACTGTTCTGTCTTTCCAAACCAAAGAGGAAGGAGCTGGGAGCATCCATCTCTTTGAGCATGGAGATCCTAGCTCTTACATCTGCTCCCTTTGCTTTAACGTGGAATAAACTGCCCAGGACCCTACGTAATTGAGCTAAATTAGCCTGGAGGCCTACATTGCCCCACCATCTCTACCTCCATCTCACTAACACTATGCCCAAGTTCCCCCAATACTCCCCTAGCCTCTGAGGATGAGAGAGCTGTATACTGTTGACAGAAATGCCAAATTTGGACTTTCCTCATCCCACCATTGACTCATACTCCGCTCTTCGCTGTCCCCACTTTTCCCAAAATGTCTGGAAACGTGAGCAAAAAGTCACATCTTGTAAGAGCTTTACATTAAAACATCCAATAGGATGCCAGCCGAGGCCCTGGTCAAATAGATAGCCGAGTCATGGTTATGTTATGAACCAAAAGCCCACCGGGAGAATGGTAGCAATCAACCGCCTATTGCTCTGATTCCTGGACATGAAAAAACGATTTAGTCGGGCTGCACTCACCCTAGCCTCAAAAACCTTCACCCACGTATACTGTCTTGTGTTGGGATGTCTAGTTCTCCAAACATCCACCAGGACAAACTGCTAAATTATGTCCCTTACCACACCCACTGAGCCTGAATGAGGCTCCTCCCCATTTCTGTCTTTCATAAAATCCATCCTATAGTTCCAGTCCCCGCCGACCACCAGCGTCTCCTCAGGCCCCACCTGTGAGAGTTCCTGTCTAAGAAACCCAAACACACACACACCCACTCCCTGTGTTCGGCACATACACATTTATAAGAACAAAAAACCTGTTGTTATTTTCTGCTTTTACTACAAGCGGTCTACCCCTACACACCTCCTTTGAGGAGCACATTTTTACAGCCAGACCAGGTACAAAAAGTACTGCCACCCCTGCATTAACATATGTCCCATGGCACAACACACTTGCCCCTTTCCACCAGAGCCCCCAATCGACTTTCATTCACACCTGTACTTTTTTGTTTTACATTTTCAACCAACACACTCCTCTTTCCTGCATCTCTGGCTCCATTTATATTAAGTTAACCTACTATTAACTTACCTGAAGAGTCTCCATAAGAAGTCACCATTTATATTAAGCGATCCTAACTGAAAAGTCTCAATTTATATTAAGCGTTAACCTACTATTAACCTACCTGAAGAGTCTCCATTTATATTAAGTTAACCTACTATTAACTTACCTGAAGAGTCTCCATAAGAAGTCTCCATTTATATTAAGGATCCTAACCGAAGAGTCTCCATTTATATTAAGCGTTAACCTACTATTAACCTACCTGAAGAGTCTCCATAAGAAGTCTCCATTTATATTAAGCGATAACCTACTATTAACCTACCTGAAGAGTCTCCATAAGAAGTCTCCATTAATATTAAGCGATCCTAACCGAAGAGTCTCCATTTATATTAAGCGTTAACCTACTATTAACCTACCTGAAGAGTCTCCATAAGAAGTCTCCATTTATATTAGCGATAACCTACTATTCACCTACCTGAAGAGTCTCCATAAGAAGCCTCCATTTATATTAAGCGATCCTAACCGAAGAGTCTCCATTTAAATTAAGCGATAACCTACTATTCACCTACCTGAAGAGTCTCCATAAGAAGCCTCCATTTATATTAAGCGATAACCTACTATTAACCTACCTGAAGAGTCTCCATAAGAAGCCTCCATTTATATTAAGCGATCCTAACCGAAGAGTCTTCATTTATATAAAGCGAGTCTACCTGGAGTCCATTTATATTAAGCGAACCTGACCAAAGAGTCAATTTATATGAAGCGATCCTAACCGAATTCTCCTTTTATATTAAGCGTTAACCTACTATTAACCTACCTGAAGAGTCTCCATGTGAAGTCTCCATTTATATGAAGCGTTAACCTACTATTAACCTATTTGAAGAGTCTCCATTTAAATTAAGCGTTAACCGACTATTAACCTACCTGAAGAGTCTCCATTTTTATTAAGCGATCCTAACCGAAGAGTCTCCATTTAAATTAAGCGTTAACCTACTATTAACCTATTTGAAGAGTCTCCATTTAAATTAAGCGTTAACCGACTATTAACCTACCTGAAGAGTCTCCATTTTTATTAAGCGATCCTAACCGAATAGTCTCCATTTTATATTAAGCGAGCCTACCTGAAGTCTCCATTTATATTAAGCGAACCTAACCAAAGATCCTCCATTTATATTAAGCGAGTCGACCTGAAGACTCTCCATTTATATTAAGCGATCCTGATCGAAGAGTCTCTATTTATATTAAGCGATCCTAACCGAAGGGTCTCTATTTATATTAAGCGAGTCTACCTGAAGACACTCCATTTATATTAAGCAATCCTACCTGAAGAGTCTCCATTTATATTAAGCGAGTCTACCTGAAGAGTCTCCATTTATATTAAGGGATCCTTACCGAAGAGTCTCAATTTATATTAAGCGATCTTAACCGAAGAGGCTCCATTTATATTAAGCTTTAACCTACTATTAACCTACCTGAAGAGTCTCCATAAGAAGTCTCCATTTATATTATGCAATCCTAACCGAAGAGTCTCCATTAATATTTAGCGTTAACCTACTATTAACCTACCTGAAGAGACTCCATAAGAAGTCTCCATTTATATTAAGCGATACTAACCGAAGAGTCTCCATTTATATTTAGCGTTAACCTAGTATTAATCTACCTGAAGAGTCTCCATAAGAAGTCTCCATTTATATTTAGCATTAACCTACTATTAACCTACCTGAAGAGTCTCCATAAGAAGCCTCCATTTATATTAAGCGATCCTAACCAAAGAGTCTCCATTTATATTAAGCAATCCTAACCAAAGAGTCTCCATTTATATTATTAAGCGAGTCTACCTGAAGAGTCTCCATTTATATTAAGCGATCCTAACCGAAGAGTCTCCATTTAAATTAAGCGTTAACCTACTATTAACCTACCTGAAGAGTCTCCATAAGAAGCCTCCATTTATATTAAGCGATCCTAACCGAAGCGTCTCCATTTAAATTAAGCGTTAACCTACTATTAACCTACCTGAAGAGTCTCCATAAGAAGTCTCCATTTATATGAAGCGATCCTACCTGAAGAGTCTCCATTTATATTAAGCGAGTCTACCTGAAGAGTCTCCATTTATATTAAGCTATCCTAACCAAAGATTTGCCATTTATATTAAGCGAGTCTACCTGAAGAGTCTCCATTTATATGAAGCGATCCTAACCGAAGAGTCTCCATTCATATTAAGCGTTAACCTACTATTAACCTACCTGAAGAGTCTCCATAAAAAGTCTCCATTTATATTAAGCGTTAACCTACTATTAACCTACCTGAAGAGTCTCCATAAGAAGTCTCCATTTATATTAAGCAATCCTAACCGAAGAGTCTCCATTTATATTAAGCGTTAACCTACTATTAACCTACCTGAAGAGTCTCCATAAGAAGTCTCCATTTATATTAAGCAATCCTAACCGAAGAGTCTCCATTTATATTAAGCGTTAACCTACTATTAACCTACCTGAAGAGTCTCCATATGAAGTCTCCATTTATATTAAGCGTTAACCTACTATTAACCTACCTGAAGAGTCTCCATAAGAAGTCTCCATTTATATTAAGCAATCCTAACCGAAGAGTCTCCATTTATATTAAGCGTTAACCTACTATTAACCTACCTGAAGAGTCTCCATAAGAAGTCTCCATTTATATTAAGCGATAACCTACTATTAACCTACCTGAAGAGTCTCCATAAGAAGCCTCCATTTATATTAAGCGATCCTAACCGAAGAGTCTTCATTTATATAAAGCGAGTCTACCTGGAGTCCATTTATATTAAACGAACCTGACCAAAGAGTCAATTTATATGAAGCGATCCTAACCGAATTCTCCTTTTATATTAAGCGTTAACCTACTATTAACCTACCTGAAGAGTCTCCATGTGAAGTCTCCATTTATATTAAGCGATCCTAACCGAAGAGTCTTCATTTATATAAAGCGAGTCTACCTGGAGTCCATTTATATTAAGCGAACCTGACCAAAGAGTCAATTTATATGAAGCGATCCTAACCGAATTCTCCTTTTATATTAAGCGTTAACCTACTATTAACCTACCTGAAGAGTCTCCATGTGAAGTCTCCATTTATATTAAGCGATCCTAACCGAAGAGTCTTCATTTATATAAAGCGAGTCTACCTGGAGTCCATTTATATTAAGCGAACCTGACCAAAGAGTCAATTTATATGAAGCGATCCTAACCGAAGTCTCCTTTTATATTAAGCGTTAACCT
Source organism: Oncorhynchus masou masou (assembly GCF_036934945.1). Taxonomy (NCBI): domain Eukaryota; kingdom Metazoa; phylum Chordata; class Actinopteri; order Salmoniformes; family Salmonidae; genus Oncorhynchus; species Oncorhynchus masou. Next base: position 36,752,951 of record NC_088230.1, read on the forward strand.
ACTATTCACCTACCTGAAGAGTCTCCATAAGAAGTCTCCATTTATATGAAGCGATCCTAACCGAAGAGTCTCCATTTAAATTAAGCGTTAACCTACTATTAAACTACCTGAAGAGTCTCCATAAGAAGTCTCCATTTATATGAAGCGATCCTAACCGAAGAGTCTCCATTTAAATTAAGCGTTAACCGACTATTAACCTACCTGAAGAGTCTCCATTTTTATTAAGCGATCCTAACCGAATAGTCTCCATTTTATATTAAGCGAGCCTACCTGAAGTCTCCATTTATATTAAGCGAACCTAACCAAAGATCCTCCATTTATATTAAGCGAGTCGACCTGAAGACTCTCCATTTATATTAAGCAATCCTACCTGAAGAGTCTCCATTTATATTAAGCGATCCTGATCGAAGAGTCTCCATTTATATTAAGCGATCCTAACCAAAAGAGTCTCTATTTATATTAAGCGATCCTAACCAAAGAGTCTCTATTTATATTAAGCGAGTCTACCTGAAGAGTCTCCATTTATATTAAGGGATCCTTACCGAAGAGTCTCAATTTATATTAAGCGATCTTAACCGAAGCGTCTCCATTTATATTAAGCGATCCTAACCGAAGAGGCTCCATTTATATTAAGCTTTAACCTACTATTAACCTACCTGAAGAGTCTCCATAAGAAGTCTCCATTTATATTAAGCGATACTAACCGAAGAGTCTCCATTAATATTAAGGGATCCTAACCGAAGAGTCTCCATTAATATTTAGCGTTAACCTACTATTAACCTACCTGAAGAGACTCCATAAGAAGTCTCCATTTATATTAAGCATTAACCTACTATTAACCTACCTGAAGAGTCTCCATAAGAAGTCTCCATTTATATTAAGCGATACTAACCGAAGAGTCTCCATTAATATTAAGGGATCCTAACCGAAGAGTCTCCATTTATATTAAGCGTTAACCTACTATTAACCTACCTGAAGAGACTCCATAAGAAGTCTCCATTTATATTAAGCGTTAACCTACTATTAACCTACCTGAAGAGTCTCCATAAGAAGTCTCCATTTATATTAAGCGATACTAACCGAAGAGTCTCCATTTATATTTAGCGTTAACCTAGTATTAACCTACCTGAAGAGTCTCCATAAGAAGTCTCCATTTATATTTAGCATTAACCTACTATTAACCTACCTGAAGAGTCTCCATAAGAAGCCTCCATTTATATTAAGCGATCCTAACCGAAGAGTCTCCATTTATATTAAGCGATCCTGACCTGAAGAGTCTCCATTTATGTTAAGCGATCCTAACCGAAGAGTCTCCATTTATATTAAGCGATCCTAACCGAAGAGTCTCCATTTATGTTAAGCGATCCTAACCAAAGAGTCTCCATTTATATTAAGCAATCCTACCTGAAGAGTCTCCATTTATGTTAAGCGATCCTAACCAAAGAGTCTCCATTTATATTAAGCGAGTCTACCTGAAGAGTCTCCATTTATATTAAGCGATCCTAACCGAGCGTCTCCATTTAAATTAAGCGTTAACCTACTATTAACCTACCTGAAGAGTCTCCATAAGAAGTCTCCATTTATATGAAGCGATCCTACCTGAAGAGTCTCCATTTATATTAAGCGATCCTAACCGAAGAGTCTCCATTCATATTAAGCGTTAACCTACTATGAACCCACTTGAAGAGTCTCCATTTATATTAAGCGTTAACCTACTATTAACCTACCTGAAGAGTCTCCATATGAAGTCTCCATTTATATTAAGCGTTAACCTACTATTAACCTACCTGAAGAGTCTCCATAAGAAGTCTCCATTTATATTAAGCAATCCTAACCGAAGAGTCTCCATTTATATTAGCGTTAACCTACTATTAACCTACCTGAAGAGTCTCCATAAGAAGTCTCCATTTATATTAAGCGATAACCTACTATTAACCTACCTGAAGAGTCTCCATAAGAAGCCTCCATTTATATTAAACGATCCTAACCGAAGAGTCTTCATTTATATAAAGCGAGTCTACCTGGAGTCCATTTATATTAAGCGAACCTGACCAAAGAGTCAATTTATATGAAGCGATCCTAACCGAAGTCTCCTTTTATATTAAGCGTTAACCTACTATTCACCTACCTGAAGAGTCTCCATAAGAAGTCTCCATTTATATGAAGCGATCCTAACCGAAGAGTCTCCATTTAAATTAAGCGTTAACCTACTATTAACCTACCTGAAGAGTCTCCATAAGAAGTCTCCATTTATATGAAGCGATCCTAACCGAAGAGTCTCCATTTAAATTAAGCGTTAACCGACTATTAACCTACCTGAAGAGTCTCCATTTTTATTAAACGATCCTAACCGAATAGTCTCCATTTTATATTAAACGAGCCTACCTGAAGTCTCCATTTATATTAAGCGAACCTAACCAAAGATCCTCCATTTATATTAAGCGAGTCGACCTGAAGACACTCCATTTATATTAAGCAATCATACCTGAAGAGTCTCCATTTATATAAAGCGATCCTGATCGAAGAGTCTCCATTTATATTAAGCGATCCTAACCAAAGAGTCTCCATTTATATTAAAAAGCGATCCTGACCGAAGGGTCTCCATTTATATTAAGCGATCCTAACCAAAGAGTCTCCATTTATATTAAGCAATCCTAACCAAAGAGTCTCCATTTATATTAAGCAATCCTAACCAAAGAGTCTCCATTTATATTAAGCGAGTCTACCTGAAGAGTCTCCATTTATATTAAGCGATCTATTTATATTAAGCCCTACTATTAACCTACCTGAAGAGTCTCCATTTATATATTAAGCAATTAACCTAGTCTCCATTTATATTAAGCCCTACTATTAACCTACCTGAAGAGTCTCCATAAGAAGTCTCCATTTATATTAAGCAATAACCTAATTAAACCCTGAAGAGTCTCCATTTATATTAAGCGTTAACCTACTATAATAACCTACCTGAAGAGTCTCCATATGAAGTCTCCATTTTATTAAGCGTTAACCTACTATTAAACTACCTGAAGAGTCTCCATAAGAAGCCTCCATTTATATTAAGTGATCCTAACCGAAGAGTCTCCATTTATAATAACCGACGATCTACCTGAAGAGTCTCCATTTATATTAAACTACCTAAGAGTCTCAAAAATGTCCATTTTATGAAGCGTTAACCTAAGAGTCTCCATTTATACCTACCTGAAGAGTCTCCATATGAAGTCTCCATTTACATTAAGTATCCTAACCTGAAGAGTCTCCATTTAAATTCCTAAACGTTAACCTACTATTAACCTACCTGAAGAGTCTCCATTTATATTAAGTGTTAACCTACTATTAAACTACCTGAAGAGTCTCCATAAAAGTCTCCATTTATAAGTGATCCTAACCGAAGAGTCTCCATTTATAATAAGCGAGTCTACCTGAAGAGTCTCCATTTATATTAAGCTACTATTAACCTGAAGAGTCTCCATTTTTATATTAAACGATCCTAACCAAAAATTCTCCATTTATATTAAGCGTTAATCTACTATTAACCTACCTGAAGAGTCTCCATTTATTTATTAACCTACAATAACTTCTATGATAACCTACTATTAAACTACCTGAAGAGTCTCCATAAGAAGCCTCCATTTATATTAAGTGATCCTAACCAAAGAGTCTCCATTTATAATAAGCGAGTCTACCTGAAGAGTCTCCATTTATATTAAGCGATCCTAACCAAAAATGTGCCATTTATATTAAGTGTTAATCTACTATTAACCTACCTGAAGAGTCTCCATTTATATTAAGCGATCCTAACCAAAGAGTCTCCATTTATATTAAGCGATCCTAACCTGAAGAGTCTCCATTTATATTAAGCGTCCTAACCTAAAGAGTCTCCATTTATACCTACCTGAAGAGTCTCCATTTATATTAAGCGTTAAGCTCTATTAACCATTTCCATAAGAAGTCTCCATTTATATTAACCGATCCTAACCCGAAGAGTCTCCAATTATATTAAGCGATCCTAACCGAAGAGTCTCCAATTATATTAAGCTATCCTAACCAAAGATTTGCCATTTATATTAAGCGAGTCTACCTGAAGAGTCTCCATTTATATTAAGCGATCCTGACCGAAGCGTCTCCATTTATATTAGCGTTAACCTACTATTAACCTACCTGAAGAGTCTCCATATGAAGTCACCATTTATATTAAGCGATCCTGACCGAATTCTCCATTTATATTAAGCAATCCTACCTGAAGAGTCTCCATATGAAGTGGGAGAAACGCCAGCAAAGAAAGAGACCAATAGCAAAGCTCAAAAGCCACAGTGCCAGAAAGACACTCTTCATCTAAACAGCGTCTGAAGGTCGACCTTTATGTTGTGACCCACTTCCTCAACCTAAACCGTTTCCTGGGTGAGAGGACACCATTTCCCTCATTTTTCATAGCTTAGTTGTACTGATTTTTCAAACTTTTCCGGAACGCAAAAAAACAAAACCTTCAAGATTGACCTTTAGTCTCATTCAGGAGCCTTGACTCCTCTGCATGACTGACAGTCAACTCTGGATCCACTGAGGAGGAGTCTGAAAATAAAGCCTCATCGTCCTCTTCCTCATGTCCATCTCTCATCCTGAGATGGACCTGTCCTTTGACTCAATTTGGCATGAGAATTTGGCATGCTATACAAATGGATGGAAAGTGGTGTTGGGGAAAAACATACAACATTATAAAATCCATGTCCACAAACAACAAATGTGCGGTAAATTTGGTTAAAAAAAACACACTTTTATTTCCACAAGGCCGTGGGATGAGACAGGGATGCTCCTTATGCACCACCCTCTTCAACATATATATTAACGAATTAGACAGTCTGCAGCACCCGGCCTGACCCTACTAGAATCTGAAGTCAAACGTCTACTGTTTGCTGATGATCTGGTGTTTCTGTCACCAATCAAGGAGGGCCTACAGCAGCACCTAGATCTTCTGCACAAATTCTGTCAGACCTGGGCCTCTCATTGAGACAGAACTGCCCCTACACCCACCTCTGAAGCGTCCACCTCCGCCACAAAGGATATCGTGGGATCTGGGTGTTTGAGCAATGGGGCGGAAGTGAAATGTCCCTTGATTAGACGAAGGGCCCCGTTGACTTCTGGGCTCCAGACCAACCTACAGGCAGGGCCCACCCTTGAGGAGAGAGTGGCAACGACGGTGCTGAAGTTCTTGATGAAACGGTGGTAGAAGTTGGCAAATCCCAAAATACCATCTTTATGATGGTTGGGCTGCATCTACCTTGTTGTTGCCCATCCTTGCTCCTTGCGGACTGATTTTGTAGCCTAAGAAGGAAACAGCCTTCTGATGAAATTGGCACTTCTCAGCCTCGATGAACGTGAGTGACGTGATCATCCAGGGTAGCCAAGTAGACCAGGATGTTATCAATATATCGACCACCTGGCGTCCGAGCATGTCCCCGAACACCTCGTTAACGAATGCCTGGAACACTGAGGGAGCACTGGCTCGACCAAATGGCATCACCAAGTACTCGTAGTGACCAGACGTCGTGCTAAATGCAGTCTTCCACTCATCCCGGATGAGATTGTATGCACTCCGCAGGTCCAGCTTGTAAAGAACTGGCCCCTCGGAGCTGTTCGATGGCTGCCGACACCAACGGGAGAAGATAATGGTACTTCATGGTGATTTTACTGAGTCCTCGGTAATCAATCTATGGATGTAACCCTCCATCCTTCTTGGCCACGAAGAAACCAGATGACGCAGGACAAGTGGACGTTACGGATGAAACATTCTTGGATGTAATCCTGCCTGGGTCTAAACCACCTGTCAGGACCCGGTTTCGAATCTGGGTCTCCGGAGTGAGAAACAGTCACTTAACCAACTGAGCCACGAATAGTCAGCAGAACCCAGAAGATGAGGCAGACACAGCAGTACTTAAGACGGTGTATTTAATAAAGAAAAAATCCTTAAATACAAAAAAAGGCAAATCCAAAAGGTGGTAGGAAAAGCACAAAAAGGCCTCAAAAGAAACTCACAAAAAATAAACAAAAACAAAAAACAGAATACCACAAGAGCGTCACCCGGAATCGACAAGAGTACACAGAACACTAGGGCAGGGTGCTAACATACAAACACAGAGCACAGAACTGAGGGAAACTAAGGGTTTAAATACAATTAGAGGAAACGAGACACAGGTGCAAATAATAATGGGGATCAAGGGAAAAACATAAGGACAAAAAGCACAATGGGGGCATCTACTGACCAAAACCCGGAACAACCCTGGGAAAATCCTGACACCACCGACAGAGGGTAGATGCGCCTGACCGTAAACACTTCCTGTTCACATAGTTGTACTCGTTTTAAGATGGTGTTTTTATGGCCATGTGGGGGCTGTCTATTACTCCGTTCATATTTGGAACCGCTGTTGACCTCAACCTGTTGTGTCATTGAGTATGGACATTTTATGTTACAGATCGTTTTACTGATGATTGCATAATAAAACATTGGCTCATTGAAGGCTGAGATCAGCATGCTCCCTCTACTAAGAACCAGAGGGTGGACAGCAACGGAATGACACGTTTGCCATTTTTATTTATAAAATAGGTCTTATTTCCTCACCAAAATCATATAAGATGGGTTTTGGGAAACGATATCTAATGCAATCTGTACTTCCTGCAACAAAAAAAGTCCCGAATGCCTCTAAAAATGTCTTCTCCCTTTGAACTGCAGCGTGAGCCAAATCTTCCAACAGAGCAAGATCAGACTCATTCCATTTCCCATGGTCTTTTATAGTATTTCAACAATGGTTTCACTTTCATGGTTTCACTCTCTAATTTAAAGAAAAAATATGTACTTTATTTGGGTTAATATTGTAACAAATTAACTGATGCGGTCAAATTATATATTAAGATAGAAATTATATATTAAGATATATTGCATGAATTCCCAGTGGAAATATAATGGAATCGAAAAATTATTATATTGTTACTATCAAAATGATATTTCCAGCCCATTCTATGCCTATTCTACGCATGAAACCCAGTTCCCTTATGCCACCACTTGCCACTGTGCGTATATTAATGGTCATGGCTATCCATAGATTTACGAACACTGTCAAACAAACGTTCACATTGAAACATCTGACACTTTGTGTGGGAATGAGCCCACACATGGTTTATACACAGATTTGTGCCTACGCGTGATTGGTAAATGAGGCCTCGGATCTGTTTTCCCGCCAATTAAATCCTGTCAATCAGGGGACAAAATTCAATTATGCCTGAGCTTCACGGCACCAGGAAAAGGCGCATCACGTCATCTGGCGAAAGCGTGTAGGGAGGAGCGCCATTTTCCAATCAAACAGTAATCTGTGCAGCTCTGTTGTTTTTGTAAAAGAAAATTGAATGGTGCATCGTCAGAAAATACAACATCATTTTTCCTTAAAACAAATTTGATCAAAAGCAAAATAATTTCCTTGAGAAAACACTACTATTTACTGTGTTTAATTACATCACTTTTGATTTGAGTCAACTTTGCAGTGCGCTTTGAACGGGGCACCTGGCTCACGCCCAGGACGCAGCCCAGTTCCAAACACGGCTACACGGGCGCCCAGGCAAGATTAATCTAACCCCCTTGTCAGGTCTACTCCTGCTCCTCCCTCCGGCATTCCACGTAGCCGATATCCTAACCATCTCTATTTCAGTCTGACTCTAGCATCTCTATTTCAGTCTGACTCTAGCATCTCTATTTCAGTCTGACTCTAGCATCTCTATTTCAGTCTGACACTACCATCTCTATTTCAGTCTGACTCTACCATCTCTATTTCAGTCTGACTCTACCATCTCTATTTCAGTCTGACACTACCATCTCTATTTCAGTCTGACTCTACCATCTCTATTTCAGTCTGACTCTACCATCTCTATTTCAGTCTGACTCTACCATCTCTATTTCAGTCTGACACTACCATCTCTATTTCAGTCTGACTCTACCATCTCTATTTCAGTCTGACTCTAGCATCTCTATTTCAGTCTGACACTACCATCTCTATTTCAGTCTGACACTACCATCTCTATTTCAGTCTGACTCTACCATCTCTATTTCAGTCTGACACTACCATCTCTATTTCAGTCTGACACTACCATCTCTATTTCAGTCTGACTCTAGCATCTCTATTTCAGTCTGACTCTAGCATCTCTATTTCAGTCTGACACTACCATCTCTATTTCAGTCTGACTGTACCATCTCTATTTCAGTCTGACTCTACCATCTCTATTTCAGTCTGACTCTACCATCTCTATTTCAGTCTGACACTACCATCTCTATTTCAGTCTGACACTACCGTCTCTATTTCAGTCTGACTCTAGCGTCTCTATTTCAGTCTGACTCTAGCGTCTCTATTTCAGTCTGACTCTAGCGTCTCTATTTCAGTCTGACTCTAGCGTCTCTATTTCAGTCTGACTCTAGCGTCTCTATTTCAGTCTGACTCTAGCGTCTCTATTTCAGTCTGACTCTAGCGTCTCTATTTCAGTCTGACTCTAGCATCTCTATTTCAGTCTGACTCTAGCATCTCTATTTCAGTCTGACTCTAGCATCTCTATTTCAGTCTGACTCTAGCATCTCTATTTCAGTCTGACTCTAGCATCTCTATTTCAGTCTGACTCTAGCATCTCTATTTCAGTCTGACTCTAGCATCTCTATTTCAGTCTGACTCTAGCATCTCTATTTCAGTCTGACTCTACCATCTCTATTTCAGTCTGACACTACCATCTCTATTTCAGTCTGACACTACCATCTCTATTTCAGTCTGACTCTACCATCTCTATTTCAGTCTGACTCTGGCATCTCTATTTCAGTCTGACTCTAGCATCTCTATTTCAGTCTGACTCTACCATCTCTATTTCAGTCTGACTCTAGCATCTCTATTTCAGTCTGACTCTACCATCTCTATTTCAGTCTGACTCTACCATCTCTATTTCAGTCTGACTCTACCATCTCTATTTCAGTCTGACTCTACCATCTCTATTTCAGTCTGACTCTAGCATCTCTATTTCAGTCTGACTCTAGCATCTCTATTTCAGTCTGACTCTAGCATCTCTATTTCAGTCTGACTCTAGCATCTCTATTTCAGTCTGACTCTAGCATCTCTATTTCAGTCTGACTCTAGCATCTCTATTTCAGTCTGACTCTAGCATCTCTATTTCAGTCTGACTCTAGCATCTCTATTTCAGTCTGACTCTAGCATCTCTATTTCAGTCTGACTCTACCATCTCTATTTCAGTCTGACTCTACCATCTCTATTTCAGTCTGACTCTACCATCTCTATTTCAGTCTGACTCTACCATCTCTATTTCAGTCTGACACTACCATCTCTATTTCAGTCTGACTCTACCATCTCTATTTCAGTCTGACTCTGTCATCTCTATTTCAGTCTGACTCTACCATCTCTATTTCAGTCTGACTCTAGCATCTCTATTTCAGTCTGACTCTAGCATCTCTATTTCAGTCTGACTCTAACATCTCTATTTCAGTCTGACTCTAGCATCTCTAAATTGGAGGGGATGTTGTCCGGACCTCTGGCAGCCTATGGGGGTGCCCCAGGGTTCAATTCTCAGGTTGACTCTTCTCTGTATACATCAATGATGTTGCTCTTGCTTCTGGTGATTCCTTGACCCACCTCTACGCAGACGACACCATTCTGTATTCTTCTGGCCCTTCTTTGGACACTGTGTTAACTAACCTCCAGACGAGCTTCAATGCCATACAACTCTCCTTCCGTGGCCTCCAACTGCTCTTGAATGGAAGTAAAACTAAATGAATGCTCTTCAACCGATCGCTGCCTGACCTGCCTCCCCTTCCAGCATCACTACTCTGGACGGCTCTGACTTAGAATATGTGGACAACTACAAATACCTACGTGTCTGGTTAGACTGTAAACTCTCCTTCCAGACTCACATTAAACATCTCCAATCCAAAATTAAACCTAGAATCGGCTTCCCTATTTCGCAACAAAGCATCCTTCACTCATGCTGCCAAACATACCCTCGTAACACTGACAATCCTACCGATCCTTGACTTTGGCGATGTCCTTTACAAAATTGCCTCCAACACTCAACAAATTGGATGCAGTCTATTACAGTGCCATCAGTTGTCACCAAAGCCCCATATACTACCTACCACTGCGACCTGTACGCTCTCATTGGCTGGCCTCGCTTCATACTCGTCGCCAAACCCACTGGCACCAGGTCATCTACAAGTCTCTGCTAGGTAAATACCTGCCTTATCTCAGCTCACTGACCACCATAGCAGCACTGTTATGTACTTGAGTGAAGACCCAAAAGCGGTTTTAACAGAAAACAGAGTTCTTTAATGAAAAAACAGGAATGGCATAAATCCTCTTCCAACGTAGTCAATGGAACAAAAAGAACGTTTGTATAATGCAGGATGCACCTGCCAGGCAGACTCCGACAGGATAGGACAAGGTGGAAGCAAACGCGACGACAGCTTGCTTCTGGCATCAAAAACACAAACAAGAATCAGACACTGAAAGTAGCAGGAACAGAGAGAGAAATAGAGACCTAATCAGAGGGGAAGAGAGAACAGGTGTGAAAGAGTGAATGAGCTAGTTAGGGAAGATGTAGAACAGCTGAAGAATGAGAGACAGAGAAGGTAACCTAAAAAGACCAGCAGAGAGAGACAGAGTGAAGAGAAGACAGGAACAGACATAACAAGACATGACAGTACCCCCCCACTCACCGAGCGCCTCCTGGCGCACTCGAGGAGGAAACCTGGCGGCAACTGAGGAAATCATCGATCAGCGAACGGTCCAGCACGTCCCGAGAGGGAACCCAACTCCTCTCCTCAGGACCGTACCCCTCCCAATCCACTAGGTACTGATGACCACGGCCCCGAGGCGCATGTCCAAAATCTTACGAACCCTGTAGATGGGTGCGCCCTCGACAAGGATGGGGGGAGGGACGAGCGGGGGCGCGAAGAACGGGCTTAACACAGGAGACATGGAAGACCGGGTGAACGCGACGAAGAGAGCGCGGGAGAAGAAGTCGCACTGCGACAGGATTAATGACCTGAGAAATACGGAACGGACCAATGAACCGCGGGGCCAACTTGCGAGAAGCTGTCTTAAGGGGAAGGTTCTGAGTGGAGAGCCATACTCTCTGACCGCAACAATATCTAGGACTCTTGGTCCTACGCTTATTAGCGGCCCTCACAGTCTGCGCCCTATTACGGCAAAGTGCCGACCTGACCCCCTTCCAGGTGCGCTCGCAACGCTGGACAAAAGCCTGAGCGGAGGGGACGCAGGACTCGGCGAGCTGAGATGAGAACAGCGGAGGCTGGTACCCGAGGCTACACTGAAAAGGGGATAGACCGGTAGCAGACGAGGAAGCGAGTTGTGGGCGTACTCTGCCCAGGGGAGCTGTTCTGACCTAGACGCAGGGTTACGAAAAGAAAGACTGCGTAAAATGCGACCAACAGTCTGATTGGCCCGTTTGGCTTGACCGTTAGACTGGGGATGAAAGCCGGACGAGAGACTGACGGAAGCCCCAATCAAACGGCAAAACTCCCTCCAAAATTGAGACGTGAACTGCGGGCCTCTGTCGGAAACGACGTCAGACGGAAGGCCATGAATTCGGAAAACATTCTCGATAATGATCTGAGCCGTCTCCTTAGCAGAAGGGAGCTTATCGAGAGGAATGAAATGAGCCGCCTTAGAGAATCTATCGACAACCGTAAGAATAACTGTCTTCCCCGCTGATGAAGGCAGTCCGGTGATAAAATCTAAAGCGATGTGAGACCACGGTCGAGAGGGAATGGGAAGCGGTCTGAGACGGCCGGCAGGAGGAGAGTTCCCAGATTTAGTCTGCGCGCAGACCGAACAAGCGGCGACAAATCGACGCGCGTCACGTTCCCGAGTGGGCCACCAGAAACGCTGGCGAACGGAAGCGCGTACCCGAATGCCGGGGTGGCCGGCTAACTTGGCAGAGTGGGCCCACTGAAGAACGGCCGGACGAGTAGGAACGGGAACGAACAGAAGGTTCCTAGGACAAGCTCGCGGCGACGGAGTGTGAGCGAGTGCTTGCTTTACCTGCCTCTCAATTCCCCAGACAGTCAACCCGACAACACGCCCGTCAGGAGAATCCCCTCGGGGTCGGTGGAGACCTCAGAAGAACTGAAGAGACGAGATAAAGCATCAGGCTTGGTATTTTTGAGCCCGGACGATAAGAAATAACAAACTCGAAACGAGCGAAAAACAGAGCCCAACGAGCCTGACGCGCATTAAGTCGTTTGGCTGAACGGATGTACTCAAGGTTCCTATGGTCAGTCCAAACGACAAAAGGAACGGTCGCCCCTCCAACCACTGTCGCCATTCGCCTAGGGCTAAGCGGATGGCGAGCAGTTCAGCGTTACCAACATCATAGTTACGTTCTGACGGCGATAAGCGATGAGAGAAAAACGCGCAAGGATGGACCTTGCCGTCAGAGAGAGAGCGCTGAGAAAGAATGGCTCCCACGCCCACCTCTGACGCGTCAACCTCAACAACAAACTGTCTAGAGATGTCAGGTGTAACAAGAATAGGAGCGGATGTAAAACGATTCTTAAGAAGATCAAAAGCTCCCTGGGCGGAAACGGACCACTTAAAGCACGTCTTAACAGAAGTAAGGGCTGTGAGGGGAGCTGCCACCTGACCGAAATTACGGATGAAACGACGATAGAAATTAGCGAAGCCCAAAAAGCGCTGCAGCTCGACGCGTGACTTAGGAACGGGCCAATCAATGACAGCCTGGACCTTAGCGGGATCCATCTTAATGCCCTCAGCGGAAATAACGGAACCGAGAAAAGGGACAGAGGCGGCATGAAAAATGCACTTCTCAGCCTTCACATAAAGACAGTTCTCCAAAAGGCGCTGGAGGACGCGTCGCACGTGCTGAACATGAATCGAGAGAGACGGTGAAAAAATCAGGATATCGTCCATGTAAACGAAAACAAAAATGTTCAGCATGTCTCTCAGGACGTCGTTAACTAGTGCCTGAAAGACAGCTGGAGCGTTAACGAGGCCGAAAGGAAGAACCCGGTATTCAAAGTGCCCTAACGGAGTGTTAAACGCCGTCTTCCACTCGTCCCCCTCCCTGATGCGCACGAGATGGTAGGCGTTACGAAGGTCCAATTTGGTGAAAAACCTGGCTCCCTGCAGGATCTCGAAGGCTGAAGACATAAGAGGAAGCGGATAACGATTCTTAACTGTTATGTCATTCAGCCCTCGATAATCCACGCATGGGCGCAGGGACCCGTCCTTCTTCTGAACAAAAAAAAACCCCGCTCCGGCGGGAGAGGAGGAGGAGACTATGGTACCGGCGTCGAGCGAAACCGACAAATAATCCTCGAGAGCCTTACGTTCGGGAGCCGACAGAGAGTATAATCTACCCCGGGGGGAGTAGTTCCCGGAAGGAGATCAATACTACAGTCATACGACCGGTGTGGAGGGAGAGAAGTGGCCTTGGAACGACTGAACACCGTGCGCAGATCGTGATACTCCTCCGGCACCCCTGTCAAATCGCCAGGCTCCTCCTGTGAAGAAGAGACAGAGGAAACAGGAGGGATAGCAGACATTAAACAGGTCACATGACAAGAAACATTCCAGGATAGGATAGTATTACTAGACCAATTAATAGAAGGGTTATGGCGCACTAGCCAGGGATGACCCAAAACAACAGGTGTAAAAGGTGAACGAAAAATTAAAAAAGAAATGGTTTCGCTATGATTACCAGAGACAGTGAGGGTTAAAGGCAGCGTCTCACGCTGAATCTTGGGGAGAGAACTACCATCTAAAGCGAACAAGGCCGTGGGATCCCCTAACTGTCTGAGAGGAATGTCATGTTCCCGAGCCCAGGTCTCGTCCATAAAACAGCCCTCCGCCCCAGAGTCTATCAAGGCACTGCAGGAAGCAGATGAACCGGGCCAGCGGAGATGGACCGGAAAAGTAGTGCGTGATCCAGAAGGAGAGGCCTGAGTAGTTGCGCTCACCAGTAGCCCTCCTCTTACTGATGAGCTCTGGCTTTTACTGGACATGAGGTGACAACATGACCAGCGGAGCCGCAGTAGAGACAGAGGCGATTGGTGATTCTCCGTTCCTTCTCCTTGGCCGAGATGCGGATACCCCCCAGCTGCATAGGCTCAGCATCCGAGCCGGCGGAGGAGGGTGGCAGTGATGCGGCAGGTGGCAGTGATGTGGAGAGGGGAGCAACGGAGAACGCGAGCTCCTTTCCACGAGCTCGGCGACGAAGATCAAACCGTCGCTCTATGCGAATAGCGAGAGCTATTAAGGAGTCCAGACTGGAAGGAACCTCCCGGGAGAGGATCTCGTCCTTAACCTCGACGAGGAGACCCTCCAGAAAACGAGCGAGCAAAGCCGGCTCGTTCCAGTCACTTGAGGCAGCGAGAGTGCGAAACTCAATAGAATAATCCATTATGGATCGATTCCCCTGACATAGGGAAGACAGGGCCCTGGAAGCCTCCTCCCCAAAAACAGAACGGTCAAAAACCCGTATCATCTCCTCCTTAAAGTCTTGATACTGGTTAATACACTCAGCCCTCGCCTCCCAGACTGCCGTGCCCCACTCACGCGCCCGTCCGGTAAGGAGAGAAATGACGTAGGCGATGCGGGCTGCGCTCCTGGAGTAAGTGTTGGGCTGGAGAGAGAACACCACATCACACTGAGTGAGGAATGAGCGGCACTCAGTGGGCTCCCCAGAGTAACACGGCGGGTTGTTGATCCTGGGCTCCGGAGACTCGGAAACCCTGGAAGTGGGCGGTGGATCGAGGTGGAGTTGGTGAACCTGTCTTGTGAGGTCGGAGACTTGGACGGCCAGGGTCTCAACGGCATGTCGAGCAGCAGACAATTCCTCCTCGTGTCTGCCTAGCATCGCTCCCTGGATCTCGACGGCGGAGTGAAAAGGGTCCGGAGCCGCTGGGTCCATTCTTGGTCTGATTCTTCTGTTATGTACTTGAGTGAAGACCCAAAAGCGGTTTTAACAGAAAACAGAGTTCCTTAATGAAAAAACAGGAATGGCATAAATCCTCTTCCAACGTAGTCAATGGAACAAAAAGAACGTTAGTATAATGCAGGATGCACCTGCCAGGCAGACTCCGACAGGATAGGACAAGGTGGAAGCAAACGCGACGACAGCTTGCTTCTGGCATCAAAAACACAAACAAGAATCAGACACTGAAAGTAGCAGGAACAGAGAGAGAAATAGAGACCTAATCAGAGGGGAAGAGAGAACAGGTGTGAAAGAGTGAATGAGCTAGTTAGGGGAGATGTAGAACAGTTGAAGAATGAGAGACAGAGAAGGTAACCTAAAAAGACCAGCAGAGAGAGACAGAGTGAAGAGAAGACAGGAACAGACATAACAAGACATGACAAGCACCCACCCGTAGCACGCGCTCCAGCAGGTATATCTCACAAGTCACCCCCAAAGTCAATTCTTCCTTTGGCCGCCTCTCCTTCCAGTTCTCTGCTGCCAATGACTGGAACGAACTGCAAAAATCACTGAAGCCGGAGACTCTTACCTCCCTCACTAGCTTTAAGCACCAGCTGTCAGAGCAGCTCACAGATCACTGCACCTGTACATAGCCCATCTGTAAATAGCGCATCCAATCTACCTCATCCCCATACTGTATTTATTTATCTTGCTCCTTTGCACCCCAGTATCTCTACTTGCACATTCATATTCTGCACATCTTACCATTCCAGTGTTTAAATGCTATACTGTAGTTACTTCGCCACCATGGCCTATTTATTGCCTTACCTCTCTTATCCTTCCTCATTTGCACATGCTGTTTGTTTATTCCATGTGTAACTCTGTGTTGTTGTATGTGTCAAACTGCTATGCTTTATCTTGGCCAGGTCGCAGCTGCAAATGAGAACTTGTTCTCAACTAGCCTACCTGGTTAAATAAAGGTGATCCAATGGTGTTTATACTTGCGTACTATTGTTTGTACAGATGAACGTGGTACCTTCAGGCAATTGGAAATTGCTCCCAAGGATGAACCAGACTTGTGGAGGTCTACAATGTATTTTCTGAGTTCTTGGCTGATTTATTTAGATCTTCCCATGATGTCAAGCAAGGAGCCTTGAAATACATCCACGGGTACACCTCCAATTGACTCATATTCTGTCAATTAGCCTACCAGAAGCTTCTAAAGCCATGACATAATTTTCTGGAATTTTCCAAGCTGTTTAAAGGCACAGTCAACTTATTGTATGTAAACTTCTGACCCACTGGAATTGTGATACAGTGAATTATAAGTGAAATAATCTTTCTGTAAACAATTGTTGGAAACATGACTTGTGTCATGCACAAAGTAGATGTCCTAACCGACTTTCGAAAGCTATAGTTGGTTAACAAGACATTTTTGGAGTTGTTGAAAAACGAGTTTTAATGACTTCATCCTAAGTGTCTGTAAACTTCCATCGTCAACTGTATATTCCTTTCATAAGTGCCCATTTAGAATAGTTTCTACATAACATTGATAAATGAGACCCTGGGTCTTTGTGAGGATGTTTTAATGAATGTTCAGAATTGATCAAAGGGCTGTTCTAAAATGATAAATGGGCCGCGGGCCGCCAGTTGAATAGCCCTGCTACACAAGGTGAACACTTTGTCATGCCGCCCCAACCATCCAGACTGCATTGGGTCGCACGGACCGCAGGAGTGTTATCTCATGTTGTATCTGGATTAAACTGTTCAGAGGCCAAGACAACGCCATCTAGGACCACAATGTTACAGTCTGTATATAACAGCTACAACTACAGTACTTTGTCAGGCCAAGCCACCCCATCTAGGATCTAGGACCACAATGTTAGTCTGTATATAACAGCTACATCTACAGTACTTTGTCAGGCCAAGACAACGCCATCTAGGACCACAATGTTAGTCTGTATATAACAGCTACAACTACAGTACTTTGTCAGGCCAAGACAATGCCATCTAGGACCACAATGTTAGTCTGTATATAACAGCTACAACTACAGTACTTTGTCAGGCCAAGCCACCCCATCTAGGACCACAATGTTAGTCTGTATATAACAGCTACAACTACAGTACTTTGTCAGGCCAAGACAACGCCATCTAGGACCACAATGTTAGTCTGTATATAACAGCTACATCTACAGTACTTTGTCAGGCCAAGCCACCCCATCTAGGATCTAGGACCACAATGTTAGTCTGTATATAACAGCTACAACTACAGTACTTCGTCAGGCCAAGACAACGCCATCTAGGACCACAATGTTAGTCTGTATATAACAGCTACAACTACAGTACTTCGTCAGGCCAAGACAACGCCATCTAGGACCACACTGTTAGTCTGTATATAACAGCTACAACTACAGTACTTTGTCAGGCCAAGCCACCCCATCTAGGACCACAATGTTACAGTCTGTATATAACAGCTACAACTACAGTACTTACAGTCAGAATGCCACAACAACTCATCGGTCTTCATTTTCCTAATGGCCTACTCAATAGCCCGTCTCAATGCATAATGATTGGTCCTTTTAAATAAGACCTTGTCCATGGAGGACTGAACAATGCTACTGGGTAATTACGGTACATTACACCGTAGATCAGGGTTCCCCAAAATGGCGGCCGCGAGCCAAATTTGGCCCCCAAGTTTTTTTGTGTTTAAAAAAAATGCTGTACAGAAGATATTGTAAAAACATCAGCAAAACAAGCAAGTGATTTACATTTTAAATAACTTTTATATTTTAGATATCTTCCAAAGGACTCCCAAATTATGTTTTGCACATTCTTCATAATTGTGTGTGTGTGTATGTGTGTGTCTGGAGTTGTTGGGGAAAACAGCAAATGTATTTCTGGACAATAAAGTATATATTCTATTCTATTCAACAACGTCAGTAATAATTACTGAGGTAAATGAGTGAGTAGGGAGTTAGATAAGCATATTGATGGTTTGAAGTAAGTATCATGTCTAGAAATCATTAGGCAAACACATTGTAATATGGAGTTGTGAACACAACATAATATTTAGCTATAAACACAATGTAATATGTAGTTATAAACACAACATAATATTTAGCTATAAACACAACGTAATATGTAGTTATAAACACAACATAAAATTTAGCTATAAACACATTGTATTATGGAGTTATAAACACAATGTAATTATAAACACAATGTGATATGTAGTTATAAACACAATGTGATATGTAGTTATAAACACAATGTAATATGGAGTTATAAACACAATGTAATATGGAGTTATAAACACAATGTAATATGGAGCTATATGGAGCTATAAACACAATGTAATATGGAGCTATAAACACAATGTAATATGGAGTTATAAACACAATGTAATATGGAGTTATAAACACAATGTAATATGGAGTTATAAACACATTACATTTAAGTCATTTAGCAGACGCTCTTACACAATGTAATATGTAATTATAAACACATTGTAATTATAAACACAATGTAATATGCAGTTATAAACACAATGTAATATGGAGTTATAAACACAATGTATTTATAAACACAATGTAATATGTAATTATAAACACAATGTATTTATAAACACAATGTATTTATAAACACAATGTATTTATAAACACAATGTAATTATAAACACAATGCAATTATAAACACAATGCAATTTTAAACACAATGCAATTTTAAACACAATGCAATTTTAAACACAATGTAACTATAAACACAATGTAATTATAAACACAATGTAATTATAAACACAATGTAATATGGAGTTATAAACACAATGTAATTATAAACACAATGTATTTATAAACAATGTAATATGTAGTTATAAACACATTGTAATTATAAACACAATGTAGTTATAAACACAATGTAATTATAAACACAATGTAATTATAAACACAATGTAATTATAAACACAATGTAAATATGGAGTTATAAACACAATGTAGTTATAAACACAATGTAGTTATATACACAATGTAATTATAAACACAATGTATTTATAAACACAATGCAATTATAAACACAATGCAATTATAAACACAATGCAATTATAAACACAATGTAATTATAAACACAATGTAATTATAAGCACAATGTAATTATAAGCACAATGTAATTATAAACACAATGTAGTTATAAACACAATGTAATTATATACACAATGTAGTTATATACACAATGTAGTTATATACACAATGTAGTTATATACACAATGTAGTTATATACACAATGTAATTATAAACACAATGCAATTTTAAACACAATGTAACTATAAACACAATGTAGTTATAAACACAATGTAATTATAAGCACAATGTAATTATAAACACAATGTAATATGGAGTTATAAACACAATGTAATTATAAACACAATGTAATATGCAGTTATAAACACAATGTAATATGGAGTTATTAACACAATGTAGTTATAAACACAATGTAATTATAAACACAATGTAATTATAAACACAATGTAGTTATATACACAATGTAATTATAAACAATGTATTTATAAACACAATGTAATTATAAACACAATGTAATATGTAGTTATAAACACAATGTAATATGGAGTTATAAACACAATGTAATTATAAACACAATGTATTTATAAACACAATGTAATATGTAGTTATAAACACAATGTAATTATAAACACAATGTAGTTATAAACACAATGTAATTATAAACACAATGTAATATGTAGTTATAAACACAATGTAATATGCAGTTATAAACACAATGTAATATGGAGTTATTAACACAATGTAATTATAAACACAATGTAGTTATAAACACAATGTAATTATCACAGATCTCATCTGCATACAGCGTATACATTATCATAGATCTCATCTGCATACAGCGTATACATTATCATAGATCTCATCTGCATACAGCGTATACATTATCAAAGATCTGCATCTCAAATTGTACCCTATGCCTTACATAGTCCACTCCTTTTGACCAGAGCCCCCATAGGGAATAGGATGCCTTTTGAGATGCATTCCCCTTGTGTTTTTGCTCTTTGTTCATGCAGCTCGTTATTAATTTAAGTAATTCAGGAATATTGCAAGATTCACATATACTTCTTGGTTAGGCCACAGGGGATTAAAGCAAGCACTCCACTGGTCATTAGTCTCTGTCCTCGACCAACCAGAACACAGATTATAGTCGATACAGTTCCATACAGGACGGGGGAGTAAAGGCATTGTTTTGAGGACTTATTGATCCAATGGCAAAAACTCTGAAATCATTATCTTTTTTTAAACCATCAAATACCGTTTGATGTTTTATTGTAAAAAATGAGCGATCCAAACAACGTAGCTGTTATGTGGGATATATATGGTTCTTAAAATACTAACTGGATTAGTGAAATATTTGAGTGTCTGCCGAGGTCCAGTTTCCTGTCTGCTCAGCGCAGCAGTTTTCCCCCATAGTATCAGAGATGAGCCTAATGGATGTCCCCAGGCGTAGTGAGAGAAGAGCCACACACCAAGTCTCCACTTTCCCTTCCTTCTTTCTCTCTTTCCCCCTCTCCCCTCCATCCCGTCTCTCATTCCCCTCCATCCCTCTCCTGAGAGTGATTTCACAGGCAGTTTGAAAGTACCCCCTAGGCTAACCATCATCCCCAATCCCTGCTCGAGCCCATGTAGTTGGACCCCATCAGCTCTATAGCCCCAGTCCATCGGTAGACCAGAGAGGAGGGAGACCATTGTTATTGTCCAGTTACAGACAGTATAGATTTTTTTCTCTCTGGGTTTTGAAGTTGGAAAGTTTTTTGTCCTAATGGCACCTCACCTGCAGCTCTGTTGTGTTGTGTTGCTAACTCCCACCTTGTTAGAAGTTTCAGTCATTTCAGTGAAGATCTGAGACTGCAGAAAACTTTCAGGATGACACGCAGACCAAGGCCCCAAATAGAGCAAAACACATCCTCCCTTACAGTCCTCCCTTACATAGCGATGAATTACATGATTACACATGAAGAAAGAGAGGAAGATGAACACCTCAGGAAGGAGGAGTGGTGGACGAGGGTCGGTAAACATAGCTAACCTCCTCCACAGAGCCCCAGGAAGGAGAAGTGGTGGACGAGGGTCAGTAAACATAGCTAACCTCCTCCACAGAGCCCCAGGAAGGAGGAGTGGTGGACGAGGGTCGGTAAACATAGCTAGCCTCCTCCACAGAGCCTCAGGAAGGAGGAGTGGTGGACGAGGGTCGGTAAACATAGCTAACCTCCCCACAGAGCCCCAGAAAGGAGGAGTGGTGGACGAGGGTCGGTAAACATAGCTAACCTCCTCCACAGAGCCCCAGGAAGGAGAAGTGGTGGACGAGGGTCGGTAAACATAGCTAACCTCCTCCACAGAGCCCCAGGAAGGAGGAGTGGTGGACGAGGGTCGGTAAACATAGCTAACCTCCTCCACAGATCCCCAGGAAGGAGGAGTGGTGGACGATGGTCGGTAAAACATAGCTAACCTCCTCCACAGAGCCCCAGGAAGGAGGAGTGGTGGACGAGGGTCGGTAAACATAGCTAACCTCCTCCACAGATCCCCAGGAAGGAGGAGTGGTGGACGAGGGTCGGTAAACATAGCTAACCTCCTCCACAGAGCCCCAGGAAGGAGGAGTGGTGGACGAGGGTCGTTAAACATAGCTAACCTCCTCCACAGAGCCCCAGGAAGGAGGAGTGGTGGATGAGGGTCGGTAAACATAGCTAACCTCCTCCACAGAGCCCCAGGAAGGAGGAGTGGTGGACGAGGGTCGGTAAACATAGCTAACCTCCTCCACAGAGCCCCAGGAAGGAGGAGTGGTGGACGAGGGTCGGTAAACATAGCTAACCTCCTCCACAGAGCCCCAGGAAGGAGGAGTGGTGGACGAGGGTCGGTAAACAAAGCTAACCTCCTCCACAGATCCCCAGGAAGGAGGAGTGGTGGACGAGGGTCGGTAAACATAGCTAACCTCCCCCACAGAGCCCCAGGAAGGAGGAGTGGTGGACGAGGGTCGGTAAACATAGCTAACCTCCCCCACAGAGCCCCAGGAAGGAGGAATGGTGGACGAGGGTCAGTAAACATAGCTAACCTCCCCCACAGAGCCCCAGGAAGGAGGAGTGGTGGACGAGGGTCGGTAAACATAGCTAACCTCCTCCACAGAGCCCCAGGAAGGAGGAGTGGTGGACAAGGGTCCGTAAACATAGCTAACCTCCTCCACAGAGCCCCAGGAAGGAGGAGTGGTGGACGAGGGTCGGTAAACAAAGCTAACCTCCTCCACAGATCCCCAGGAAGGAGGAGTGGTGGACGAGGGTCGGTAAACATAGCTAACCTCCCCACAGAGCCCCAGGAAGGAGGAGTGGTGGATCCCCAGGAAGGAGGAGTGGTGGACGGTCGGTAAACATAGCTAACCTCCCCACAGAGCCCCAGGAAGGAGGAGTGGTGGACGAGGGTCGGTAAACATAGCTAACCTCCCCACAGAGCCCCAGGAAGGAGGAGTGGTGGACGAGGGTCGGTAAACATCCCCCAGCTAACCTCCTCCACAGAGCCCCAGGAAGGAGGAGTGGTGGACAAGGGTCCGTAAACATAGCTAACCTCCTCCACAGAGCCCCAGGAAGGAGGAGTGGTGGACGAGGGTCCGTAAACAAAGCTAACCTCCTCCACAGATCCCCAGGAAGGAGGAGTGGTGGACGAGGGTCGGTAAACATAGCTAACCTCCTCCACAGAGCCCCAGGAAGGAGGAGTGGTGGACGAGGGTCGGTAAACATAGCTAACCTCCTCCACAGAGCCCCAGGAAGGAGGGTAGGGTAGGCGTTGTGTGCCTTGTGCAGACCATAGATAAGACTCCTGCTGCTGAAGAGCGGGCTGGCCCGGCTATCAGTCCTCTTCCTGCTCCCTCTCTCTACTCTCCCTTGGTGGGAGCCTGGCCGGGAACACAGGGAGGGTCCCAAAGAGAGAGTGTGAGAGAGATATGCAGAGAGAGGGGTAGGTGGGAGAGGTAGAGTGAGAGAAATGGGTGGGAGAGAGAAAGGGGATAGAGAGAAGGGATAGAGAGGGTATTGAGAGAGGGGGATAGAGAGAGGGGGAAAGAGAGAGGTATTGAGAGAGGGGATAGAGAGGGGGGAAAGAGAGGGTATTGACAGAGGGGATAGAGAGAGGGGGATTGAGAGAGGGGGATTGAGAGAGGGGGTAGAAGGAGGTATAGAGAGAGGGGGATAGAGAGAGGGGGATAGAGAGAGGGGGATAGAGAGAGGGGGATAGAGAGAGGGGGTACAGAGAGGGGGTACAGAGAGGGGGTAGAGAGAGGTATTGAGAGAGGTATTGAGAGGGGGCTAGAGAGAGGTATTGAGAGAGGGAGATAGAGAGAGGGGGATTGAGAAAGAGGTTTGAGAGGGGTTTGAGAGAGGGGGATGAGAGGGGGGATAGAGAGAGAAATGGGGATAGAGAGAGGGGTTTGAAGGAGGGGGATGAGAGGGGGGTTGAGAGAGGGGATGAGAGGGGGATAGAGAGAGAACGGGGGATAGAGAGAGGGGAATTGAGAGGCGGGATAGAGAGAGAAAGGGGAATAGAGAGAGAAAGTGGGATAGAGAAAAAGGGGATAGAGAGAGGGGGATAGAGAGAGGGGGGATAGAGAGAGAGGGGGATAGAGAGAAAGGGGGATAGAGAGAAAGGGGGATAGAGAGAGAACGGGGGACAGGGGATATAGAGAGAGGGGGATAGAGAGAGAGGGGATAGAGAGAGAGGGGGATAGAGAGAAAGGGGGATAGAGAGAAAGGGGATAGAGAGAAAGGGGGATAGAGAGAAAGGGGGATAGAGAGAAAGGGGGATAGAGAGAGAAAGGGGGATATAGAGATAGAAAGGGGGTATAGAGAGAGGGACAGAGGTAGAATGGGGGATATAGAGAAAGGGAGATGTAGAGAGAAAGGGGATAGAGAGAGAGGGGGATGTAGAGAGAAAGGGGATAGAGAGAGGGGATAATTGAGAGGGGGGATAGAGAGAAAGGGGGATATAAAGAGATGGGATAGAGAGAGAAAGGGGGATATAGAGAGAGGGGGATAGAGAGAGAGGGGGACAGAGGTAGAAAGGGGGATAGAGAGAGAAAGGGGGATATAGAGAGAGGGGGATAGAGAGAGGGGGGATAGAGAGAGGGGGATAGAGAAAGAAAGGGGGATAGAGAGAGATGGGGACAGAGGTAGAAAGGGGATAGAGAGAGAAAGGGGGATAGAGAGAGGGGGTAGTTAGAGAAAGGGGGATAGAGAGAGAAAGGGGATAGAGAGAGAAAGGGGATAGAGAGAGAAAGGGGGATAGAGAGAGAAAGGGGGATAGAGAGAGAAAGGGGGATAGAGAGAGAAAGGGGGATAGAGAGAGAAAGGGGGATAGAGATAGGGGTCAATGGTCAATCAAGGGAAAGGTTCAACATGATTTATTAGCCACTAAACTCTTTATAAAAACTTTGCCTGTATATAAAATGTACCAGTCTAAAGATTCTCAGACAGTGATTAAGTTATTTAAGGAAACTAAAAACGAATCAGAACTTGTCACATGGCAAATAAGTCCCACATATATCAAGTGCTACTTTTATTTCTGCCGTGTCAGCAACTCTGCTGGTGTCATGGGATCAATATCTACTTATTCAACTCTGCTAGTGTCATTGGATCAATATCTACTTATTAAACTCTGCTGGTGTCATGGGATCAATATCTACTTATTCAACTCTCCTAATGTCCTGGGATCAATACCTACTTATTCAACTCTCCTAATGTCATGGGATCAATATCTACTTATTCAACTCTGCTAGTGTCATGGGATCAATACCTACTTATTCAACTCTGCTAGTGTCATGGGATCAATATCTACTTATTCAACTCTGCTGGTGTCATGGGATCAATACCTACTTATTCAACTCTGCTAGTGTCATGGGATCAATACCTACTTATTCAACTCTGCTAGTGTCATTGGATCAATAACTACTTATTCAACTCTCCTAGTGTCATGGGATCAATACCTACCTATTCAACTCTGTTGGTGTCATTGGATCAAAACCTACTTATTCAACTCTCCTAGTGTCATTGGATCAATATCTACTTATTAAACTCTGCTGGTGTCATGGGATCAATACCTACTTATTCAACTCTCCTAATGTCCTGGGATCAATACCTACTTATTCAACTCTCCTAATGTCATGGGATCAATATCTACTTATTCAACTCTGCTAGTGTCATGGGATCAATACCTACTTATTCAACTCTGCTAGTGTCATTGGATCAATAACTACTTATTCAACTCTCCTAGTGTCATGGGATCAATAACTACTTATTCAACTATGCTAGTGTCATTGGATCAATATCTACTTATTCAACTCCCCTAGTGTCATGGGATCAATACCTACCTATTCAACTCTGTTGGTGTCATTGGATCAAAACCTACTTATTCAACTCTCCTAGTGTCATTGGATCAATACCTACTTATTAAACTCTGCTAGTGTCATTGGATCAATATCTACTTATTAAACTCTGCTGGTGTCATGGGATCAATACCTACTTATTCAACTCTCCTAATGTCCTGGGATCAATACCTACTTATTCAACTCTGCTAGTGTCATTGGATCAATAACTACTTATTCAACTCTCCTAGTGTCATGGGATCAATAACTACTTATTCAACTATGCTAGTGTCATTGGATCAATACCTACTTATTCAACTCTCCTGTTGTCATGGGATCAATACCTACCTATTCAACTCTGCTGGTGTCATTGGATCAATACCTACTTATTAAACTCTGCTAGTGTCATTGGATCAATATCTACTTATTAAACTCCCTAGTGTCATTGGATCAATACCTACTGTGGCAAACCTCTTCAAGGTTAGGAGCGTTTGTCACAAACTAAGTGGTAAACTGTCACCAAATCACCCAAGAATGAGAGTTCTTTCAAACAGAACAGTACCTGTGTGTTTGTTTCTCCGTCCTGGTCCACCCAGGCCGTAGGCGAGGTCAAGGATAGCAGGGTTCGGTACACGAATCGGGTTCTCGGTAGGTCTAGGTCCAAACGCCAACAGGTAAGTCCAAAACAGTCCAGCTCATACACGGTAAATCCAGCCAATCTCTAGTGTCTCTTTCTCTATTGTTCATAGATCCTTCCAGCACTCTCTTCTTCTCTTCCTGGTTTTTCTTGACCCTTTATCTGTGGGTTGGCTCCACCTTCTGAGGGTTCCCCTTGCTTCTGGGACTTGTAGTTTTGGTGGTCGGCCATTTTGTGATCTGTAGTTCTGACAGGGGTGGCCATTTTAGTGATCGGGCAGAGCCCGTTTATTAGTTCTGCTCTCACATATCTGCCATTTACCACTCGACCCCTTCTTTGCCACACATCTCTCCCCTAGATCCGACCCCCTAGGTCGGGCTATCGCAGGAAAATATGCGTGCATGCGGGATAACCCATCCACGTTTCCCATTTCCTTCCCTGCTCTGTGTTTCAAGTCAAAATGAAACGGTTGGAGACTCAAAAACCACCGCATCACCCGAGCGTTCTTCTCTTTAGCCCAGGTGAGTGGGGCATGGTCACTGATGATGGTGAAGTGGCGCCCAGCAGGTAATATTTCAGGCTTTCTAGAGCCCACTTTACTGCCAGCGCCTCTTTCTCAACGACTGAGTAGTTGGTTTCCCGTGGTTCCAGCTTCCTGCTTAAAAACAGGATGGGGTGTTCCACCCCTTCTACCTCTTGGGATAGCACTGCTCCCAAGCCGACCTCTGAGGCATCCGTCTGAACCATAAACTCTCTCTCAAAGTCTGGTACCACCAGCACTGGGTTACAGCAGAGAGCCTCCTGTTGGGATAGCACTGCTCCCAAGCCGACCTCTGAGGCATCCGTCTGAACCATAAACTCTCTCTCAAAGTCTGGTACCACCAGCACTGGGTTACAGCAGAGAGCCTCCTGTAATGTCCTAAATGCTTTGGTGGCCCTTTTATCCCATTTGACCATGTTTGGCCCTCTGGCTCTAGTCATGTCGGTAAGTGGGGCGGCCACTGTGGCATAACTTGGGATGAACTTCCGGTAGTAACCCGTCAGCCCTAGGAAGGCTCGAACCTGCTTCTTATTTACTGGTTTCGGCCATTCTCTAATTGCCTTCACCTTCTTATGTTGGGGTTTGATTAACCCTCTTCCCACAGTGTATCCCAGATACTCTGTTTCCTCTAACCCCACATAACACTTGGCAGGGTTTGCCGTGAGCCCTGCCTTTCTAAGGGCGTCTAACACTGCCTGTACCCGGGGTAAGTGGGATTCCCAATCTGGGCTGTAGATACCCACGTCATCTAAATAAGCTGCGGCATATGCTTTGTGCGGTTTTAGGACTTTGTCCATGAGCCGTCGAAAGGTGGCTGGGGCCCCGTGTAAGCCGAATGGCATGACGGTGTATTGAAACAAACCGTCAGGTGTTGCAAAGGCTGTCTTTTCTTTGGCCCTGGGGGTCAGAGGAATTTGCCAGTACCCTTTTGTCAGATCAAGAGTCGTAATGTACCGAGCATTACTAATTTTCTCCAGTAGTTCATCTACTCGGGGCATGGGGTAGGCATCAAACTTGGAGATTTCATTTACCTTCCGAAAGTCGTTACAGAACCGCAAAGACCCATCGGGCTTGGAGACCATCACAATTGGGCTAGACCACTCACTATGTGACTCTTCGATCACTCCAGCTGTCAACATTTTCTCCGCTTCTGCTCTAATCGCAGCCCGTCAAGCCTCGGGTACCCGATATGGCCTCATACTCACTTTTCTCCCTGGTAGGGAAACGATATCATGAGCCGTAACCTCAGTTCGGCCAGGTACCTCTGAAAACACATCTCTGTTCTTCTGGATCAGGGTCTTTACTTCCTGTACTTGTGCTGGGGACCCCCCTTAAATGATTTAGATGCACTATTGTAAAGTGGCTGTTCCACTGGATGTCAGAAGGTGAATTCACCAATTTGTAAGTCGCTCTGGATAAGAGCGTCTGCTAAATTACTTAAATGTAAATGTAAATGTAATATTTACTTCGGCTGTCTCCTGATTGTGTGTGGGGTATGTGACCATTAGTGTTTCTCTCTCTCTCCATGATTTTAACAGATTTATGTGATAAATCTGTTCCTGGGGCCGTCGACCTGGCTGTCGGATCCGATAATTGACTTCTCCTATTCTCTCCAGTACTTCATATGGTCCTTCCCATGTGGCCAGTAGTTTACGCTCTACCGTGGGGATCAACACTAACACCTTATCTCCCGGTTGAAATTCCCTCAGGGTAGCCTGCCGGTTATAAGTGTGCCGCTGGTGCTCCTGTGCTTGTCTCATGTGCTCTCTGACGATGGGCATGACTGTGGCTATCCTGTCTTGCATTGCCGTGACGTGCTCTATGACACTAGTATACGGGCTGGATTGGTGCTCCCAGGTTTCCCGGGCGATGTCTAAGATTCCCCGGGGATGCCTCCCATATACCAGCACAAAGGGAGAAAACCCCAGCGAGGCTTGAGGAACCTCTCTAATGGCAAACATCAGATACGGCAACATGCAATCCCAGTTCTTCCCATCCTTATCGATTACCTTCCTGAGCATTGACTTCAGGGTCCGGTTGAATCTCTCGACCAGCCCGTCCGTCTGAGGATGGTAAACCGATGTCCTCAACTGTTTCACCTGCCACAGTTTACAAAGGTCCGCCATAATTCGGGACATAAAGGGGTCCCCTGGTCGGTAAGGATCTCCTTTGGAACCCCTACCCTGGTGAACAAGTGCACTAATTCCTTTGCAATATTCTTGGAAGCCATCGTCCGAAGGGGAATGGCTTCTGGGTAGCGAGTGGCATAATCTAGAATGACCAGAATGTATTGGTGCCCTCTGGCGGATTTGGGTAGTGGGCCCACTAAATCCATCGCTATCCTCTCAAAAGGTGTTTCGATTATGGGGAGTGGCACTAACGGGCTTCTAACAGCTGGTCGGAGAGCTGTTAACTGGCACTCCGGGCACTCTCCACAATGCCGAGCCACTTCAGCTTGAATTCCTGGCCAGTAAAACCTCCTTACAATCCGGTCTCGGGTTTTATCGATACCAAGGTGTCCACCCAGAATGTGCCCATGAGCTAGATCCAGTACTGTCCTCCGGTACCGAGTGGGAACCAACAACTGTTCCACCACATCAACCCCTATTTTCGAGACTCTGTACACCAAACCCTTTTTCATGATGAAGTGGGGAAAACTATTAGGCATCATACCAACATTTATGGGAGTACCATCTACGACCTGCACATCTGCTCTGGCTTGCTGCAGGGTTGGATCCTGGTTTTGGGCCGTCCCAAAATTAGTCAAGGAACCTGCCAGGTCTGTGGGTTCTAGATCGTCGTCCTCTGGATTCAGACCGACCCCAGCCCCACTAGTACCGGGCTGTTCGTTATCAGCGAGGTTTGCCACTTCATCCTCCTCCTCCCCTACTAGCACTTGTGATGTTGTCCCCTGGGAGACCTCTTTTCCTGGCTTTGGTTGAAGGCCCCATGCTTCTTCCTGCTTGGTCGGGGTGTTGGCTTCTCAAATATGCCATTCTTGTGGCCTAACTTCGCAAAGTTAGGAAAGTCTCTACCCAATATTACATCATATGGCATCTTTGGGACCACACCGACCTCATAATCCAGCAGACCGTCCTCTGTTTGTATGCTCACTAAGGCCGTGGGGTACAGATGGGTATCCCCATGAATGCATGTAACACTGATATCCTGTCTTGTATCCAGCTTATGATTCGGCACTAGGCTTGCAACGACCAGGGTTAGCATACTGCCGGAATCCAGCAGTGCTTCAACCTCTTTCCCTTCAACCTTCACCCTGCACATATGTTTGTTTCTTGATCTTTCAAGTACAGTGGTTACAACAGGACATGCATACCGTATATCATCTTCATTTTCACCGAGGTTACATTGCATTGGCTCTTCTTTAATAGGGCAGTAGGCTGCAATATGTCTTGGTTGATTACAATTGTAACAGATAATAGGGGTTCGGGGGGGAGACCCCCTCGACACCCAGTCCCGGTTTGCATTTTTTCCCTTAGTGTTTCGGCCTGATTCTGATTCTTTCCTCATGGCCCCACGCTGCTCTCTTCCCCCTCTATATGCTGGGACAGCCTTACCCTGTCCGCTGGTTTGCCCATGCCTGGGGAACGGGAATCTTTCCTCCTGTGCCTGCTCAGCTGTTCCTGCCATACAATACCATTGAACCAGGCCCACGAGATGGTCGGCGGAAAGTACCTCGTTCTGGCCAACCCATCGTCTCACTTCTTGGGGTAGACCTCGCTGAAACTGGTTGAGTACGATGGTCTCGGCGATCTCGGCGGATGAGCGGGTCTCTGGTCGCAACCATTTCCGTGCCAGGTGAATCAAGTCGAACATCTGTGTTCGTGGGGATTGTCCCGGTCGGTAGGACCACTGGTAGAAGCGGTGTGCCCTCACGGTATTGGTCACTCCCAGTCTAGTCAGGATCTCTCCCTTTAGTTTATCGTAATCCTGTGCATCTTTCAACTCCAGGTCGAAATACGCTTTTTGAGCGTCCCCTGCCAGGTATGGTGCCAGAAGCCCTGCCCATTCTTCTTTTGGCCACTTCTCCCTCTCTGCCGTCCTTTCGAAGGTGGTAAGATATGCTTCCACATCATCCTGCGCTGTCATTTTTTGAAGAAAATGATTGGCCCTCCTCTGGGTATTTGCAGCTGGTAATTGAGCTCCAATTTGGTCCGCTAGACCCTTTAGGCCTTCTCTTAACTCCCGGGTGTTTCTCTCTTGCTCTTCTCTGAGCAGCTGGTTGGTGCGGTGCTGGACCTGTAACGTGTCCTGATACATTCGCATTGCATCCTGATGAGCTATTTGTTGAGCTCTAGTTGCCTCTTGTTGGGCGGCCGCCGCTTGTAACAGGGCCTGTATGGCTTCCTCCATACTCATTTTCCTGAGAAACTGTCCTAACCAAACAAAGCCACAAAAAACCTGACTCCCCTTTGGAGTGCTAACTGAACATTTTTCTTTTTCTTCTACCTAACCAGTGGTATGGTTAGTCCATGCCCGCATCCTCCACCACGTGTGGCAAACCTCTTCAAGGTTAGGAGCGTTTGTCACAAACTAAGTGGTAAACTGTCACCAAATCACCAAAGAATGAGAGTTCTTTCGAACAGGACAGTACCTGTGTGTTTGTTTCTCCGTCCTGGTCCACCCAGGCCATAGGTGAGGTCAAGGATAGCAGGGTTCGGTACACGAATCTGGTTCTCGGTAGGTCCAGGTCCAAACGCCAACAGGTAAGTCCAAAACAGTCCAGCTCATACACGGTAAATCCAGCCAATCTCTATTGTCTCTTTCTCTATTGTTCATAGATCCTTCCAGCACTCTCTTCTTCTCTTCCTGGTTTTTCTTGACCCTTTATCTGTGGGTTGGCTCCACCTTCTGAGGGTTCCCCTTGCTTCTGGGACTTGTAGTTTTGGTGGTCGGCCATTTTGTGATCTGTAGTTCTGACAGGGGTGGCCATTTTAGTGATCGGGCAGAGCCCGTTTATTAGTTCTGCTCTCACATATCTGCCATTTACCACTCGACCCCTTCTTTGCCACACTACTTATTCAACTCTGCTGGTGTCATGGGATCAATATCTACTTATTCAACTCTGCTAGTGTCATAGGATCAATATCTACTTATTAAACTCCCTAGTGTCATTGGATCAATACCTACTTATTCAACTCTGCTGGTGTCATGGGATCAATATCTACTTATTCAACTCTGCTAGTGTCATGGGATCAATATTTAGTTATTCAACTCTGCTTGTGTCATGGGATCAATATCTAGTTATTCAACTCTGCTAGTGTCATGGGATCAATATCTAGTTATTCAACTGCTAGTGTCATGGGATCAATACCTACTTATTCAACTCTGCTGGTGTCATGGGATCAATACCTACCTATTCAACTCTGCTAGTGTCATTGGATCAATATCTACTTATTAAACTCTGCTAGTGTCATTGGATCAATATCTACTTATTCAACTCCCCTAGTGTCATTGGATCAATACCTACTTATTCAACTCTTCTGGTGTCATGGGATCAATATCTACTTATTCAACTCTGCTAGTGTCATGGGATCAATATCTACTTATTAAACTCTGCTAGTGTCATGGGATCAATACCTACTTATTCAACTCTGCTAGTGTCATTGGATCAATATCTACTTATTCAACTCCCCTAGTGTCATTGGATCAATACCTACTTATTAAACTCTGCTAGTGTCATTGGATCAATATCTACTTATTAAACTCCCCTAGTGTCATGGGATCTATATTTAGTTATTCAACTCTGCTAGTGGCATGGGATCAATAACTACTTATTCAACTCTGCTAGTGTCATGTGATCAATACCTACTTATTCAACTCTCCTAGTGTCATTGGATCAATACCTACTTTTTCAACTCTGCTAGTGTCATTTGATAAATTCCTACTTATTCAACTCTGCTAGTGTTATGGGATCACGGGATC
Source organism: Oncorhynchus masou masou (assembly GCF_036934945.1). Lineage (NCBI taxonomy): Eukaryota > Metazoa > Chordata > Actinopteri > Salmoniformes > Salmonidae > Oncorhynchus > Oncorhynchus masou. The sequence goes on from NC_088230.1 coordinate 36,785,467, forward strand.
ACAATGTTGTGATACAATAATGGAAAAGTCCAATATCGTATCACTGACTAGATCTACACGGTAATATACACTAAGTGCACAAAACATCAGGAGTAGCCTCAATTCGTCGTCTTGTCACACTCATCCAGGTGTCCCTGGCAGCTACTACCATATGCCATTCAAATAGGACTTCGATCTTTTGTCTAAATGGCACGTACACACAATCCATGTTTCTATTGTCTCAAGGCTTAAAAGACTTCATCTACACTGACTGAAGTGGATTTAACAAGTGACAATAAGGGATCATAGCTTTCACTTGGATTTAGCTGGTCAGTCTATGTCCTGAGAAGAGCAGGTGTTCCTAATGTTTTGTACACTCAGTGTATAGTACCATAGGTACAGTGGCTTGCGACAGTTTTCAACCCCCTTGGCATTTTTCCTATTTTGTTGCCTTACAACCTGGAATTAAAATTGATTTGTATAATTTGATTTACACAACATGCCTACAACTTTGAAAATGCAAAATATGTTTTTTATTGTGAAATAACTAATTACAAAGTCAATACTTTGTAGAGTCATAGCAATTACAGCTGCAAGTCTCTTGGGTTATGTCGCCATAAGATTGGCACATCTAGCCACTGTGATTTTTGCCCAGCCTTCAAGGAAAAACTGCTCCAGCTCCTTCAAGTTGGATGGGTTCCGCTGGTGTACAGTAATCTTTAAATCATACCACAGATTCTCAATTGGATTGAGGTCTGGGCTTTGACTAGGTCATTCCAAGACATTTAAATGTTTCCCCTTAAACCACTTGAGTTTTGCTTTAGCAGTATGTTTAGGGGCATTGTCCTGCTGGAAGGTGAACCTCTGTCTCAATTCTCTGGAAGACTGAAACAGGTTTCCCTCAAGAATTTCCCTGTATTTAGCGCCACCCATCATTCCTTCAATTCTGACCAAACATCCCCACAGCATGAGGCTGCCACCACCATGCTTCACTGTGGAGATGGTGTTCTCGTGGTGATGAGAGGTGTTGGTTTTGCACCAGACATAGCGTTTTCTTTGATGGCCAAAAACCTTAATTTTAGTCTCATCTGATTAGAGTAACTTCTTCCCATATGCCTTTTGGCGAACACCAAATGTGTTTGCTTATTTTTATTTTTAAGCAATGGCTTCTTCAGGCCACTCTTCCGTAAAGCCCAGCTCTGTGGAGTGTACGGCTTAAAGTGGTTCTATGGTCAGATACTCCAATCTCCAATGTGGAGCTTTGCAGCTCCTTCAGGGTTATCTTTGGTCTCTTTGTTGCCTCTCTGATTAATACCCTCCTTGCCTGGTCCGTGAGTTTTGGTGGGTGGCCCTCACTTGGCAGGTTTGTTGTGGTGCCATATTCTTTCCAATTTTTTAATAATGGATTCAATTTAGGGGCTTCATAGCATAGGGGGTGAATACATATGCCAGCACCACTTTTCCCATTTAAAAAATACGTTTTTTTTAGTTTTTTTTACTTCACCAATTTTGACTATTTTGTGTTTGTCCATTACATGAAATACAAATAAATATCTATTTAAATTATAGGTTGTTATGCAACGAAATAGGACAAACGCCAAGGAGGGTGAATACTTATGCAAGGCACTGTAGATGATACAGGCATCACCCTGTCACCTACACAGCCACCCCACCATAGCGCCAGCAGCTACCTCCAGCTACCTGCAGCTACCTCCAGCCAACTCCAGCTACCTCCAGCTACCTGCAGCTACCTCCAGCTACCTCCAGCTACTTCCATCTACCTGAACATATTCTCTGTGAAAGTCATGAACTACCCCACCTGGTCATGTTAGGTGGGTTATCCTTCCAGCGGTGTCAAACCTGCAGTTAGTTGTCCATCCATAGACCTCTCTGTGATCCATTACTCTGAGCTCAGGTAGAGCCCACTATCACCTGCCTCCCCCTTTTCCCTGCTTCCCCCTTCTCCCTGCCTCCCCTTCTCCTCCCACCTCTCCCCTTCCCCCTGCCTCCCCTTCTCCCCCTTCTCCCCCCACCTCTCCCCTTATCCCTGCCTCCCCCTTCTCCCCCTTCTCCCTGCCTCCCCCTTCTCCCCCCACCTCTCCCCTTCCACCTGCCTCCCCTTCTCCCCCTTCTCCCCCCACCTCTCCCCTTCTCCCTGCCTCCCCTTCTCCCTGCCTCCCCCTTCTCCCCCACCTCTCCCCTTATCCCTGCCTCCCCTTTTCCCTGCCTCCCCTTTCTCCCCCTTCTCCCTGCCTCCCCCTTCTCCTCCCACCTCTCCTCTTCTTTCTGCCTCCCCCTTCTCCTCCCACCTCTCACCTTCTCCCTGCCTCCCCCTTCTCCTCCCACCTCTCCCCTTCTCCCTGCCTCCCCTTCTCCTCCCACCTCTCCCCTTCTCCCTCCCTCCCCTTCTCCTCCCACCTCTCCTCTTCTCCCTGCCTCCCCCTCCTCCTCCCACCTCTCCCCTTATCCCTGCCTCCCCTTCTCCCCCCACCTCTCCTCTTCTCCCTGCCTCCCCTTTCTCCCCCTTCTCCCTGCCTCCCCCTTCTCCTCCCACCTCTCCTCTTCTTTCTGCCTCCCCCTTCTCCTCCCACCTCTCACCTTCTCCCTGCCTCCCCCTTCTCCTCCCACCTCTCCCCTTCTCCCTGCCTCCCCCTTCTCCTCCCACCTCTCCCCTTCTCCCTGCCTCCCCTTCTCCTCCCACCTCTCCCCTTCTCCCTCCCTCCCCCTTCTCCTCCCACCTCTCCCCTTCTCCCTGTCCCCCCCTTCTCCTCCCACCTCTCCCCTTCTCCCAGCCTCCCCCACCTCTCCCCTTATCCCTGCCTCCCCTTCTCCCTGCATCCCCCCACCTCTCCACTTATCCCGGCCTCCCCTTTTCCCTGTCCCCCCCTTCTCCTCCAACCTCTCCCCTTCTCCCTGCCTCCCCCTTCTCCTCCCACCTCTCCCCTTCTCCCTGCCTCCCCTTCTACCTGCCTCCCCCTTCTCCCCCTAATCCCCATTCTCCCTGCCTCCCCCTTCTCCCTGCCTCCCCCTTCTCCTCCCACCTCTCCCCTTCTCCCTGCCCCCCCTCCTCCTCCCACCTCTCCCCTTATCCCTGCCTCCCCTTCTCCCTGCCTCCCCTTTCTCCCCCCTTCTCCCTGCCTCCCCCTTCTCCTCCCACCTCTCCCCTTCTTCCTGCCTCTCCCTTCTCCTCCCACCTCTCACCTTCTCCCTGCCTCCCCCTTCTCCTCCCACCTCTCCCCTTCTCCCTGCCTCCCCTTCTCCTCCCACCTCTCCCCTTCTCCCTCCCTCCCCTTCTCCTCCCACCTCTCCCCTTCTCCCTGCCTCCCCCTTCTCCTCCCACCTCTCCCCTTCTCCCTGCCTCCCCCTCCTCCCCCACCTCTCCCCTTATCCCTGCCTCCCCTTCTCCCCCCACCTCTCCTCTTCTCCCTGCCTCCCCCTCCTCCCCCACCTCTCCTCTTCTCCCTGCCTCCCCCTCCTCCCCCACCTCTCCTCTTCTCCCTGCCTCCCCCTCCTCCCCCCACCTCTCCCCTTATCCCTGCCTCCCCCTCCTCCCCCCACCTCTCCCCTTATCCCTGCCTCCCCTTTTCCCTGTCCCCCCCCTTCTCCTCCCACCTCTCCCCTTCTCTCTGCATCCCCCACCTCTCCCCTTATCCCGGCCTCCCCCTTTTCCCTGTCCCCCCCCCCCACCTTCTCCTCCCACCTCTCCCCTTCTCCCTGCATCCCCCTTCTCCTCCCACCTCTCCCCTTCTCCCTGCCTCCCCCTCCTCCCTGCCTCCCCCTTCTCCCTGCCTCCCCCTTCTCCTCCCACCTCTCCCCTTCTCCCTGCCTCCCCCTCCTCCTCCCACCTCTCCCCTTCTCCCTGCCTCCCCCTCCTCCTCCCACCTCTCCCCTTCTCCCTGCCTCCCCCTCCTCCTCCCACCTCTCCCCTTCTCCCTGCCTCCCCTTCTCCCTGCCTCCTCCTCTATTCCTTCTTCCTCTCCCTTCTCCTTCGGCCTCTCCCCCTTCTCCCTTCTCCTCCCGCCTCTCCACCTTCTCCCTTCTCCTCCCGCCTCTCCCCCTTCTCCCTTCTCCTCCCGCCTCTCCTCCTTCTTCCTGCTTCCCCCTTCTCCTCCCGCCTCTCCACTTTCTCCCGGTTCCCCCCTTTTCTGCCTGCCTCCTCATTTTCTCCTCCTCTATTCCTTCCTCCCCCTTCTCCTCATAGCCTCTCCCCTTTGCCTCCTCCTGTCCCCCTCCTCTGGTCCATGACACAATTACTCACAAGAAGACAAATGACAGGCTCTTGCTGCTGGTATCAGAGAGTCCAGCCACTTCTAAATGAAGGTGCTTTGGCAGCGCTGCTGTGGCTCCTTATACTTCCCCCTCTCCATCTCCCCAGTCTCTCGCTCCCCATCATGCTTATCGGCAGGCGAGCAGTGCCCCTAGCCACCCCCTCCTCCACCCCCAGCCTCCCTCCTCTGTCACCCCCAGCCTTTTTCCTCTCTGTCCCCCTCCTCAAGGGGTTTAGTTAGGGGAGGCACATGGACGACCAGCCTGGTTGATTTATCTCCCCTGCCCCTCTAGCCCCTTCGCCTGGCCCCCACCCTCGGCTCCCAGCCCCAGGTACCAGCCCCCAGCCTGGCCCCCACCCTCGGCTCCCAGCCCCAGGTACCAGCCCCCAGCCTGGCCCCCACCCTCGGCTCCCAGACCCAGATACCAGCCCCCAGCCTGGGCCCCACCCTCGGCTCCCAGCTCCAGGTTCCAGCCCCCAGCCTGGCCCCCACCCTCGACTCCCAGCCCCAGGTACCAGCCCCACCTTCAGCAGGCTGAAACAGCCGACGAGGCTCCAAAGACTCCAGTGGTTCCGCACAGCATTAGCCGGAGTAAACCTTCCTGCAGGTGAAAAATGTCCTGTGATTGGCTAATTAATCAGTCAAACGGGAGCGACGCGGCCTCTGACTGGAGGGACCGAAGCAGGCGCCCGCAAAGGGCCCGCTGATAAATAGTCTCCCTGCCGATTCATACATCAACCAAAGTTAGTCATTTTTCTAAAGCCCAAAGATGGCTGTGAAAGGAGCGGGAAAGGGGTAGGCATCTCCACCGATGTAAACCTTCGCTACTTATTATTATTATTATTATTATTATTTACTTCCCTCACTTCATATGTTTTTGTCAATGTGGAGAAACGACTCCTCTATTCGACAGATAATTACATTTTTTTTTTGGGGGGGGAATGTCTCACTTTTTTAACCTTGTGTCTCACTGTTCCTTTACCTTAGACTAGAAAAACAAATCTGCTGAATGGAGAATATTCATTGAAATCGCTTTTTATAACACAACTAGGATTAATCTACAGTGTGTCCGGGAGCACAGATTAGTCTCTGATGTGTTTAAACGGTAATTTGACCGATACTGAGCGTACCTCGGTAAGGGAAACAGTACAACCCTATAGGATCATGAATAACCCCCCCCCATCTCCTTTGTGCAAATTTATTTTAATGCAAATTCAGTCTAGATTCTTGGCTTGGCGCCTTTCACCCCAGTATGCTGTCCGGTACCTCTGTATATTTGCAGAGAGATCATTTACAGGACTGGTTGTTGTATGTACAGAACCAATCAAAAGTTTGGACACACCTACTCATTCAAGGGTTTTTCTTTATTTTTTTTTTACAATTATTTTGTACATTGTATAATACAAGGGAAGACATCAAAACTATGAAATAACACATATGAAATAATGTAGTAAACAAAAAAGTGTTAAACAAATATTTTATATTTGAGATTCTTGAAGTAGCCAGCTTCATGAGGTAGTTACGTGGAATTCATTTCAATTAACAGGTGTGCCTTGTTAAAAGTTAATTTGTGGAATTTCTTTCCTTCTTAATGCGTTTGAGTCAATCAGTTGGGTTGGTATACAGAGGATAGTCTTATTTGGTAAAAGACCAAGTCCATATTACGCCAAGAACAGCTCAAATAAGCAAGAGAAGTGACAGTCCATCATTAATTTAAGATATGAAGGTCAGTCAATAGCGAACATTTCAAGGACTTTGAAAGTCCCTTCAAGTGCAGTCGCAAAAACCATCAAGTGCTATGATGAAACTGGCTCTCATGAGGACCGCCACAGGAAAGGAAGACCCAGAGGTACCTCTGCTGCAGAGGACAAGTTCATTGGAGTTACCAGCCTTAGAAATTACAGCCCAAATAAATGCTTCACAGAGTTCAAGTAATAGACACATCTCAACATCAACTGTTCAGAGGAGACTGTGAATCAGACCATCATGGTCAAATTACTGAAAAAAAAAACACTACTAAAGGTCTCCAATAAGAAGAAGAGACTTGCATCAGCCAAGAAACACAAGCAATGGACATTAGACCAGTGGAAATCTGTCCTTTGGTCTGATGAGACCAAATTTGAGATTTTTGGTTACAACTGCCGTGTTTTTTTGAGACGCAAAAGTAGTTGAACGGATTATCTAGGCATGTGTGGTTCCCACCATGAAGCATGGAGGAGGAGGTGTGGTTGTGTGGGGGTGCTTTGCTGGTGACACTGCCTGTGATTTATTTAGAATTAAAGGCACACTTAACCAGCATGGCTACCACAGCATTCTGCAGTGATATGCCATTCCATCTGGTTTGCGCTTACAGGGACTATCATTTGTTTTTCATAAGGACAATGACCCAAAACACACCTCAAGGTTGTAAGGGCTATTTGACCAAGGAGAGTGATGGAGTGCTGCATCAGATGACCTGACCTCCACAATCACCCGACCTCAACCCAATTGAGATGGTTTGTGATGACTTGGACCTCAGAGTGAAGGAAAATCAGCCAACAAGTGCTTAGCATATGTGGGAACTCCTTCAATACTGTTGGAAAAGCATTCCAGGTGAAACTGGTTGAGAGAATGCCAAGAGTGTGCAAAGCTGTCATCAAGGCAAAGGGCGGCTACTTTAGAAATGCTTAACACTTTTCTGGTTACTACATGACTCCATATGTGTTATTTCATAGGTTTGATGTCTTCACTATTATTCTACAATGCAGAAAATAGTTTACATTATTTATTTTTTAACTTCAATGATGAGGTGTGTCAACTTCTGGCTGGTACAATATATTCATGTCGTGCAAAGTTGATTGCACCTTGAATTGGCAAAACCATTTGTGCTTTTTTTTGTTGCTTTTTGACAGATTTTTAATTTGGGGATAAACGATTACCCAGCATTATCTAAGTTTATATTGATAAGCTTTTGTATCAGAACATAGAATCTCTATTTATTTACATGGTTAGTTCTCTAGATTCCACTTGCGCTGCTCTCCTCAACATAACATGCCTGGATGATGGTGATTGATAGTCCTAGCAGTTAGTTAGTGAGTGATTGAGTGAGTTAGTTAGTGAGTTAGCGAGTAGTGAGTTGGCTGGCTGCGTGGGCCTGGCTGGTTCTAGGGCCCACTAGGTTCCATCTAGGCCGTCGGTACGGACTGCTCCTCCTGGGGGTCGTGCTGACCTACCTGCCCTCTCCCACTCCCACTCCCTGCTCCGACCACAAAGAGGCCAGGCCTCGGCTCCTGATGCCCACTCCCTCTGCCCACGCCCGTCCACATGAAGGATGACTAGTGGGGGGGGGGGGGGGGGGGGGTATCCCAGGCAACGCAGGCTAAAGGAATAATAAGGATAAGGAAAGGGTGGAGCAGGAGGGTGAGGGATGGAGCAGGAGGGTGAGGGATGGAGCAGGAGGGTGAGGGATGGAGCAGGAGGGTGAGAGATGGAGCAGGAGGGTGAGGGATGGAGCAGGAGGGTGAGGGATGGAGCAGGAGGGTGAGAGATGGAGCAGGAGGGTGAGGGATGGAGCAGGAGGGTGAGGGATGGAGCAGGAGGGTGAGGGATGGAGCAGGAGGGTGAGGGATGGAGCAGGAGGGTGAGGGATGGAGCAGGAGGGTGAGGGATGGAGCAGGAGGGTGAGGGATGGAGCAGGAGGGTGAGGAGATGGAGCAGGAGGGTGAGGGATGGAGCAGGAGGGTGAGGGATGGAGCAGGAGGGTGAGAGATGGAGCAGGAGGGTGAGGGATGGAGCAGGAGGGTGAGGGATGGAGCAGGAGGGTGAGGGATGGAGCAGGAGGGTGAGGGATGGAGCAGGAGGGTGAGGGATGGAGCAGGAGGGTGAGGGATGGAGCAGGAGGGTGAGGGATGGAGCAGGAGGGTGAGGGATGGAGCAGGAGGGTGAGAGATGGAGCAGGAGGGTGAGGGATGGAGCAGGAGGATGAGGGATGGAGCAGGAGGGTGAGGGATGGAGCAGGAGGGTGTGGGATAGAGCAGGAGGGTGAGAGATGGAGCAGGAGGGTGAGGGATGGAGCAGGAGGGTGAGGGAGGGAGCAGGAGGGTGAGGGATGGAGCAGGAAGGTGAGGGATGGAGCAGGAGGGTGAGGGATGGAGCAGGAGGGTGAGGGATGGAGCAGGAGGGTGAGGGATGAGCAGGAGGGTGAGAGATGGAGCAGGAGGGTGAGGGATGGAGCAGGAGGGTGAGGGATGGAGCAGGAGGGTGAGGGATGGAGCAGGAGGGTGAGGGATGGAGCAGGAGGGTGAGAGATGGAGCAGGAGGGTGAGGGATGGAGCAGGAGGGTGTGGGATGGAGCAGGAGGGTGAGGGATGGAGCAGGAGGGTGAGGGATGGAGCAGGAGGGTGAGGGATGGAGCAGGAGGGTGAGGGATGGAGCAGGAGGGTGAGGGATGGAGCAGGAGGGTGAGGGATGGAACAGGAGGGTGAGGGATGGAGCAGGTGGGAGGTTTGGCATTGTGGCATTTGGTGTGGCAGGCAGGCAGGCAGGGCACACATGAGTCCACAGGTGGAGTCCACAGAGCCCCTGCACTTGGAAACATTGTTGATCATAAGGTGTATTATATATCTAATAGTAAAGTTTATTTTACAATTAGTAGTATGGTTTGTTATATATTTAGTAGTAAGCCTCATTATTGAAGTATAAAAGTAGGCCTTTATCATTACACTTTAAACAGTAGGAATTTATCACTAGACGTTAATCAGCAGCCCTATACCCCCCCCCCCCCCCCCGGCTGGTTTCATTTGTTTTGTTACGTAACTGAGAAGAAAATTCAATATGACGAAGAATATTCCACTGAAATAGATTTGTCTTATCGCACAGTGAAACGTAGGTTCAGTTTGGCTCTGTAGAGCAGGCTGCGTGGCCGTGAACTTGCCTTGTGTTCATGGTGTGGCATGTTTGGCAGTCAGAGTGATAATGCACTCGAGCCGCGTGTGTGTGTGTGTGTGTGTGTGTGTGTGTGTGTGTGTGTGTGTGTGTGTGTGTGTGTGTGTGTGTGTGTGTGTGTGTGTGTGTGTGTGTGTGTGTGTGTGTGTGTGTGTGTGTGTGTGTGTGTGTGTGCGTGCGTGTCTGTGTGTGTGTGCGTGTGTGCGTGCGTGTCTGTGTGTGTGTCTGTGTGTGTGTGTGTGTTTGTTGTGAAAGCCACGAGCTCTAATTCGCTCTCAGATAACATCTAATTGCTTGAAACAAAAGCCCAGTCTCTCAGAGTCCGTTGACAGGGTCTGTTGGCCTGTTGCCGCCGCCACCACCGGGAACAACAGAACCTGCCAAGTGACCCCCCTCCCACAGTCCCCCTCCCTCACCTCACGCCTCTCCCTTGCAGCTCTCGGCGGGGCCCCCCTTAGCTGTGCCAGCTCGCTGACTCGTACAGATTAGCTTCGTGGGATAAAGAGAAGGAGAAAAGCGCCTGTCTCTTGGTTACGTGGGCTAAACTGGAATGCTGGGTAATTACAGACACCGTGCGACAGCTAACTGCCAGCCTACATTGAGATAGTGTGCGCGCGTGCATGTTATGACCACCCAAAACCCGTTGAATCACGGCCACTTTTAACAAAGTGGACAAACCGCAGATTTATTTTTTGGGGTAAACAGCTGAGAGATACACGTCACCTCCACGCCCTGTGTTTATAAAGTGGCCATTGGCCGTTTTGCTATTCTCTTTTAAAGAGGCCGTGATTAAATGGTCATAACTCACACAATTTGCCCAAATGGGAAATTGGAAACACTTCTTTTTTTTTTCGACACAATTTATTATTATTATTTTTATATATTTTTTTGGGGGTGTGAAGTAATTACCTCTTGCTGTTTTTGGTGACACAAGATAGTTCAACCCTAAACTGGACTTTCTCAATGTTGACATAAAATCAGTGGACAGGTTAAATGTAAACACAGCTAGGGCTGTGAAGGAGAATCTCTCTTGAATCAGAGATTCCCTCGAACCAAGAGAAGGTGATCTGCGATAACATATTGAATTAATGAATGTATGAGACTTGACCTTGACCTCTCACACTGCGGTAGAAATAGCAACTTGAATGTCTACATTTCGGTTACTACTGTGTACACGTAAACACCTGCCTGGCATCTCTACAGGACGTCATTAAAACATGCTCCTGCATAAATTAGGCCTTTGACCTTATGACTCATTCAAGTCCCGACAATTTCATCATCGTCAAGTCATGAAGACAGAATTTCATAAAATAAGAGACGTTTTTGTCATCTGACGCTCTTATCCGACTATCTTCCAGAGGGAAACAATCATATTCCACACAGAAAAACAATGGACAATTAGGCAAAAACCATACACTGTATAGGCCTCACTGAAGACAGGCAGGGTGGAGACAGGGGTGGAGACAGAGGTGGAGACAGAGGCTGGGGTAGGGCAGGGGTGGAGACAGAGGCTGGGGTGGAGGCAGGGGTAGAGGAAGGGGTAGAGGGAGGGGCAGGGGCAGGGGTGGAGGCAGGGGCAGGGGTGGAGACAGAGGCAGGGGTGGAGGCAGAGGCAGGGGTAGAGGCAGGGGTAGAGACAGAGGCTGGGGTGGAGGCAGAGGCAGGGGTAGAGGCAGGCACAGGGGTGGAGGCAGGGGCAGGGGTGGAGGCAGAGTCAGGGAGGAGGCAGTCAGGGGTGGAAGCAGAGGCAGGGGTGGAGGCAGGGGTGGAGGCAGAGGCAGGGGTGGAGGCAGGGGCAGGGGTGGAGGCAGGGGCAGGGGTGGAGGCAGAGGTAGGGGTGGAGACAGAGGCAGGGGTGGAGGCAGGGGTGGAGGCAGGGGCAGGGGTGGAGGCAGAGGCAGGGTGGAGGCAGTCAGGGGTGGAAGCAGAGGCAGGGGTGGAGGCAGGGGTAGGGGTGGAGTAAGGGGCAGGGGTGGAGACAGAGGCAGGGGTGGAAACAGAGACAGGGGTGGAGGCAGAGGCAGAGGAAGGGGTGAAGGCAAAGGCAGGGGTGGAGGTAGAGGCAGAGGTGAAGAAAGGGGCAGGGGGTGGAGTCAGGGGCAGGGGTGGAGGCAAAGGCAGGGATGGAGGCAGAGGCAGGGGTGGAGGCAGAGGCAGTTGTGGAGGCAGAGGCAGGGGTGGAGACAGAGGCAGGGACAAGGGTGGAGGCAGAGGAAGGGGTGGAGGCAGGGGCAGGGGTGGAGGCAGATGCAGGGGTGGAGGCAGAGGCAGGGGTGGGGACAGAGGTAGGGGTGGAAGCAGAGGCAGGGGTGGAGGCAGGGGCAGGGGTGGAGGCAGGGGTGGAGGCAGAGGCAGGGTGGAGGAAGAGGTAGGGGTGGAGTCAGGGGCAGGGGTGGAGGCAGGGGTGGAGGCAGAGGCAGGGGTGGAGGTAGAGGCATGGGTGAAGACAGGGGCAGGGGTGGAGGCAGAGGCAGGGGTGGAGGCAGGGGCAGGGGTGGAGGCAGAGGCAGGGGTGGAGGCAGGGGTGGAGGTAGAGGCATGGGTGAAGACAGGGGCAGGGGTGGAGGCAGAGGTAGGGGTGGAGGCAGAGTCAGGGGTGGGGGCAGGGGTGGAGGCAGGGGTGGAGGCAGAGGCAGGGGTGGAGGCAGGGGTGGAGGTAGAGGCATGGGTGAAGACAGGGGCAGGGGTGGAGGCAGAGGCAGGGGTGGAGGCAGGGGCAGGGGTGGAGGCAGAGGCAGGGGTGGAGACAGAGGCAGGGGTAGACTACTCCTCTCTCCTCTAATCTCTCATCTCATCTGTTGACAAATCCTCTCCTCTCTCCTCGTGACTCCTCTCCTCTGTCCTCTCCTGTCTAATCCTCACCTCTCTCCTCTCCTGACTACTCCTCTCTCCTCCCCTGGTGACTCCTCTCCTCTCTCCTCTCCTGTTGACTCCTCTCCTAACTCATCTCCTGACTACTCCTCTCTCCTCTCCTGTTGACTCCTCTCCTCTCTCCTCTCCTGACTACTCTCCTCTCCTCTCCTGACTACTCCTCTCCTCTCCTCTCCTGATGACTTGTCTCCTCTCTCCTCTCCTGACTACACCTCTCCTCTCTCTCTCCCTCTCTCCTCTCCTGACTACTCTCCTCTCCTCTCCTCTCCTGACTACTCCTCTCCTCTCCTCTCCTGATAACTCGTCTCCTCTCTCCTCTCCTGACTACACCTCTCCTCTCTCCTCTCCTCTCTCCTCTCTCCTCTCTCCTCTCATCTCCTGACGAATCGTCTCCTCTCTCTCCTCTTTGGTGACTCCTCTCCTGACTACTCCTCTCCTGGCGTCTCCTCTCCTCTCCTGACTACTCCTCTCCTCTCCTCTCCTGGTGACTCCTCTCCTCTGTCCTATCCCGACTACTCCTCTCCTTTCTCCTCTCCTGACTACTCCTCTCCTCTCTCCTCTCCTGACTACTCCTCTCCTCTCTCCTCTCCTGACTACTCCTCTCCTCTCTCCCTCTCCTGGTGACTCCTCTCCTCTATCCTCTCCTGACTACTCCTCTCCTCTCTCCTCTCCTGACTACTCCTCTCCTCTCTCCTCTCCTGGTGACTCCTCTCCTCTCTCCTCTCCTGACTACTCCTCTCCTCTCTCCTCTCCTGACTACTCCTCTCCTCTCTCCTCTCCTGGTGACTCCTCTCCTCTCTCCTCTCCTGACTACTCCTCTCCTCTCTCCTCTCCTGACTACTCCTCTCCTCTCTCCTCTCCTGACTACTCCTCTCCTCTCTCCTCTCCTGACTACTCTTCTCCTCTCTCCTCTCCTGGTGACTCCTCTCCTCTATCCTCTCCTGACTACTCCTCTCCTCTCTCTCTCCTGACTACTCCTCTCCTCTCTCCTCTCCTGGTGACTCCTCTCCTCTCTCCTCTCTGACTACTCCTCTCCTCTCTCCTCTCCTGACTACTCCTCTCCTCTCTCCTCTCCTGGTGACTCCTCTCCTCTCTCCTCTCCTGACTACTCCTCTCCTCTCTCCTCTCCTGACTACTCCTCTCCTCTCTCCTCTCCTGGTGACTCCTCTCCTCTCTCCTCTCCTGACTACTCCTCTCCTCTCTCTCTCCTGGTGACTCCTCTCCTCTCTCCTCTCCTGACTACTCCTCTCCTCTCTCCTCTCCTGGTGACTCCTCTCCTCTCTCCTCTCCTGGTGACTCCTCTCCTCTCTCCTCTCCTGACTACTCCTCTCCTCTCTCCTCTCCTGACTACTCCTCTCCTCTCTCCTCTCCTGACTACTCCTCTCCTCTCTCCTCTCCTGACTACTCTTCTCCTCTCTCCTCTCCTGGTGACTCCTCTCCTCTCTCCTCTCCTGACTACTCTTCTCCTCTCTCCTCTCCTGACTACTCATCTCCTCTCTCCTCTCCTGGTGACTCCTCTCCTCTCTCCTCTCCTGACTACTCCTCTCCTCTCTCCTCTCCTGACTACTCCTCTCCTCTCTCCTCTCCTGACTACTCCTCTCCTCTCTCCTCTCCTGACTACTCCTCTCCTCTCTCCTCTCCTGGTGACTCCTCTCCTCTCTCCTCTCCTGGTGACTCCTCTCCTCTCTCCTCTCCTGACTACTCCTCTCCTCTCTCCTCGCCTGACTACACCTCTTCTCTCTCCTCTCCTGACTACTCCTCTCCTCTCTCCTCTCCTGACTACTCCTCTCCTCTCCTGACTACTCCTCTCCTCTCTCCTCTCCTGGTGACTCCTCTCCTCTCTCCTCTCCTGACTACTCCTCTCCTCTCTCCTCTCCTGACTACTCCTCTCCTCTCTCCTCTCCTGGTGACTCCTCTCCTCTCTCCTCTCCTGACTACTCCTCTCCTCTCCTGACTACTCCTCTCCTCTCTCCTCTCCTGGTGACTCCTCTCCTCTCTCCTCTCCTGGTGACTCCTCTCCTCTCTCCTCTCCTGACTACTCCTCTCCTCTCTCCTCTCCTGACTACTACTCTCCTCTCTCCTCTCCTGACTACTCCTCTCCTCTCTCCTCTCCTGACTACTCCTCTCCTCTCTCCTCTCCTGACTACTCCTCTCCTCTCTCCTCTCCTGACTACTCCTCTCCTCTCTCCTCTCCTGACTACTCCTCTCCTCTCTCCTCTCCTGGCGACCCCCTCCCTCTCATCAGGGACATGACAGCTGGGTTGAGCAGCTCTAATCCATACACCCTGGTGATAGACAGCTGGGTTGAGCAGCTCTAATCCAAACACCCTGGTGACAGACAGCTGGGTTGAGCAGCTCTAATCCATACACCCTGGTGACAGACAGCTGGGTTGAGCAGCTCTAATCCAAACACCCTGGTGACAGACAGCTGGGTTGAGCAGCTCTAATCCATACACCCTGGTGACAGACAGCTGGGTTGAGCAGCTCTAATCCAAACACCCTGGTGACAGACAGCTGGGTTGAGCAGCTCTAATCCAAACACCCTGGTGACAGACAGCTGGGTTGAGCAGCTCTAATCCAAACACCCTGGTGACAGACAGCTGGGTTGAGCAGCTCTAATCCATACACCCTGGTGACAGACAGCTGGGTTGAGCAGCTCTAATCCATACACCCTGGTGACAGACAGCTGGGTTGAGCAGCTCTAATCCAAACACCCTGGTGACAGACAGCTGGGTTGAGCAGCTCTAATCCATACACCCTGGTGACAGACAGCTGGGTTGAGCAGCTCTAATCCAAACACCCTGGTGACAGACAGCTGGGTTGAGCAGCTCTAATCCAAACACCCTGGTGACAGACAGCTGGGTTGAGCAGCTCTAATCCAAACACCCTGGTGACAGACAGCTGGGTTGAGCAGCTCTAATCCAAACACCCTGGTGACAGACAGCTGGGTTGAGCAGCTCTAATCCAAACACCCTGGTGACAGACAGCTGGGTTGAGCAGCTCTAATCCAAACACCCTGGTGACAGACAGCTGGGTTGAGCAGCTCTAATCCATACACCCTGGTGACAGACAGCTGGGTTGAGCAGCTCTAATCCAAACACCCTGGTGACAGACAGCTGGGTTGAGCAGCTCTAATCCAAACACCCTGGTGACAGACAGCTGGGTTGAGCAGCTCTAATCCAAACACCCTGGTGACAGACAGCTGGGTTGAGCAGCTCTAATCCAAACACCCTGGTGACAGACAGCTGGGTTGAGCAGCTCTAATCCAAACACCCTGGTGACAGACAGCTGGGTTGAGCAGCTCCAATCCAAACACCCTGGTGACAGACACCTGGGTTGAGCAGCTCTAATCCAAACACCCTGGTGACAGACAGCTGGGTTGAGCAGCTCTAATCCAAACACCCTGGTGACAGACAGCTGGGTTGAGCAGCTCTAATCCATACACCCTGGTGACAGACACCTGGGTTGAGCAGCTCTAATCCAAACACCCTGGTGACAGACAGCTGGGTTGAGCAGCTCTAATCCAAACACCCTGGTGACAGACAGCTGGGTTGAGCAGCTCTAATCCAAACACCCTGGTTATCTCCAGATGTGTTGTCAGGACAGGACGATGAGGCCACCAACCTTCCAATACTGTCCGGACATTATCTGAAAATAGACAGTAATGCTGAGAAGTATATTTAAGAAAGAAATAACTAAGGTTCTTTCAGGGTTTTACTCACATAGGACCAAGAGGCAAATTGGGGGGAATTAGTTGGATATTTTTATGTTTAGTCTTTGTTTGGTTATTGATAAGGAATAACACAGGACCAATATTGGTTTTTATTTCCATGTTGTATTTTTTTTTCGTAAAACCACATAAGCCTTTTTTTGCAATCTTGTTGTAGTGTGAACTGAATAAGCTACACTCACATCACAGGCTGAACACTTTGTCCCTGGCTCTCCTGTACTGCACCTATCTGATGTTTGTCTTGGCCGTGTAGAGTTTCTGCCCAAACAGGTTCAGGGTATGAAACTGCAACCAAAAACAACCTGCATTTGTGAGCCTTTGACTTGGCAGCGCGACAGCCATTTTTTGGGGCAGTCGCTAGGGTGGAATTGTTTTTGGGGCGGTCGCTAGGGTGGAATTGTTTTTGGAGCTGTCGCTAGGGTGGAATTGTTTTTGGGGCTGTCGCTAGGGTGGAATTGTTTTTGGGGCTGTCGCTAGGGTGGAATTGTTTTTTGGGGCTGTCGCTAGGGTGGAATTGTTTTTGGGGCTGTCGCTAGGGTGGAATTGTTTTTTGGGGCTGTCGCTAGGGTGAAATTGTTTTTTGGGGCGGTCGCTAGGGTGGAATTGTTTTTTGGGGCTGTCACTAGGGTGGATTTTTTATTTTAATTTTTTTTATTATAATGATTTATTCAAACAGTAATGTGTAATTGACCAAAAATAAACCATATGACAGTATCTGCCTGTCCCTGTTTCGCTGTCGGCTACTGTTTGAGCAAGCCACTCTACCTACCTCTCCGTACTGTGCGCACGAAGAGATGTATTATGAGAAGCACAGAGCAGGGAGAGATGTATTCTGAGAAGCACAGAGAAGGGAGAGATGTATTATGAGAAGCACAGAGCAGGGAGAGATGTATTCTGAGAAGCACAGAGCAGGGAGAGATGTATTATGAGAAGCACAGAGCAGGGAGAGATGTATTATGAGAAGCACAGAGCAGGGAGAGATGTATTCTGAGAAGCACAGAGCAGGGAGAGATGTATTATGAGAAGCACAGAGCAGGGAGAGATGTATTATGAGAAGCACAGAGCAGGGAGAGATGTATTATGAGAAGCACAGAGCAGGAAGAGATGTATTATGAGAAGCACAGAGCAGGGAGAGATGTATTATGAGAAGCACAGAGCAGGGAGAGATGTATTATGAGAAGCACAGAGCAGGGAGAGATGTATTATGAGAAGCACAGAGCAGGGAGAGATGTATTCTGAGAGGCACAGAGCAGGGAGAGATGTATTCTGAGAAGCACAGAGCAGGGAGAGATGTATTATGAGAAGCACAGAGTAGGGAGAGATGTATTCTAATAATTGTGTCACTTATTTTCACCAGGGTTTCCTGTCTCTCTGTACCAGTGTATTTATCCCTGTGTTTCCTGTCTCTCTGTACCAGTGTATTTATCCCTGTGTTTCCTGTCTCTCTGTACCAGTGTATTTATCCCTGTGTTTCCTGTCTCTCTGTACCAGTGTATTTATCCCTGTGTTTCCTGTCTCTCTGTACCAGTGTATTTATCTCTGTGTTTCCTGTCTCTCTGTACCAGTGTATTTATCCCTGTGTTTCATGTCTCTCTGTACCGGTGTATTTATCCCTGTGTTTCCTGTCTCTCTGTACCAGTGTATTTATCCCTGTGTTTCCTGTCTCTCTGTACCAGTGTATTTATCCCCGTGTTTCCTGTCTCTCTGTACCAGGGTATTTATCCCTGTGTTTCCTGTCTCTCTGTACCAGTGTATTTATCCCTGTGTTTCCTGTCTCTCTGTACCAGTGTATTTATCCCTGTGTTTCCTGTCTCTCTGTACCAGGGTATTTATCCCTGTGTTTCCTGTCTCTCTGTACCAGTGTATTTATCCCTGTGTTTCCTGTCTCTCTGTACCAGTGTATTTATCCCTGTGCCATCTTGTATGTTTTTTTTTTAGTTCTCCTTTTTCTATTCTCTTTTTCTCGTCGTCCCGGTTTTTGACCCTTGTCTGTTTTCTCGACTCCATTCCCACCTACCTGACCCTTCTGCCTGCCCTGACCTCGAGCCTGCCTGCCCATCGGTACCTACTGGACTCTGAACTGGTTTAGACTTTTCACCTGTACTCAACCATTCTCTTGCCTACCCTTTTTTGGTTTATGAAACATCTAAGACTCCAATCATCTGCCTCCTGTGTCTGCATCTGGGTCTTGTGGCCTTTATAGAATACCGTTTTCAAAGCAGCTACTGTCTGGGTCTCGCCTTGTGGCCCTTATAGAATACCGTTTTCAAAGCAGCTACTGTCTGGGTCTCGCCTTGTGGCCCTTATAGAATACCGTTTTCAAAGCAGCTACTGTCTGGGTCTCGCCTTGTGGCCCTTATAGAATACCGTTTTCAAAGCAGCTACTGTCTGGGTCTCGCCTTGTGGCCCTTATAGAATACCGTTTTCAAAGCAGCTACTGTCTGGGTCTCGCCTTGTGGCCCTTATAGAATACCGTTTTCAAAGCAGCTACTGTCTGGGTCTCGCCTTGTGGCCCTTATAGAATACCGTTTTCAAAGCAGCTACTGTCTGGGTCTCGCCTTGTGGCCCTTATAGAATACCGTATTCAAAGCAGCTACTGTCTGGGTCTCGCCTTGTGGCCCTTATAGAATACCGTTTTCAAAGCAGCTACTGTCTGGGTCTCGCCTTGTGGCCCTTATAGAATATCGTATTCAAAGCAGCTACTGTCTGGGTCTCGCCTTGTGGCCCTTATAGAATAACGTTTTCAAAGCAGCTACTGTCTGGGTCTCGCCTTGTGGCCCTTATAGAATACCGTTTTCAAAGCAGCTACTGTCTGGGTCTCGCCTTGTGGCCCTTATAGAATACCGTTTTCAAAGCAGCTACTGTCTGGGTCTCGCCTTGTGGCCCTTATAGAATACCGTTTTCAAAGCAGCTACTGTCTGGGTCTCGCCTTGTGGCCCTTATAGAATACCGTATTCAAAGCAGCTACTGTCTGGGTCTCGCCTTGTGGCCCTTATAGAATACCGTTTTCAAAGCAGCTACTGTCTGGGTCTCGCCTTGTGGCCCTTATAGAATACCGTTTTCAAAGCAGCTACTGTCTGGGTCTCGCCTTGTGGCCCTTATAGAATACCGTTTTCAAAGCAGCTACTGTCTGGGTCTCGCCTTGTGGCCCTTATAGAATACCGTTTTCAAAGCAGCTACTGTCTGGGTCTCGCCTTGTGGCCCTTATAGAATACCGTTTTCAAAGCAGCTACTGTCTGGGTCTCGCCTTGTGGCCCTTATAGAATACCGTTTTCAAAGCAGCTACTGTCTGGGTCTCGCCTTGTGGCCCTTATAGAATACCGTTTTCAAAGCAGCTACTGTCTGGGTCTCGCCTTGTGGCCCTTATAGAATACCGTTTTCAAAGCAGCTACTGTCTGGGTCTCGCCTTGTGGCCCTTATAGAATACCGTATTCAAAGCAGCTACTGTCTGGGTCTCGCCTTGTGGCCCTTATAGAATACCGTTTTCAAAGCAGCTACTGTCTGGGTCTCGCCTTGTGGCCCTTATAGAATACCGTATTCAAAGCAGCTACTGTCTGGGTCTCGCCTTGTGGCCCTTATAGAATAACGTTTTCAAAGCAGCTACTGTCTGGGTCTCGCCTTGTGGCCCTTATAGAATAACGTTTTCAAAGCAGCTACTGTCTGGGTCTCGCCTTGTGGCCCTTATAGAATAACGTTTTCAAAGCAGCTACTGTCTGGGTCTCGCCTTGTGGCCCTTATAGAATACCGTTTTCAAAGCAGCTACTGTCTGGGTCTCGCCTTGTGGCCCTTATAGAATACCGTTTTCAAAGCAGCTACTGTCTGGGTCTCGCCTTGTGGCCCTTATAGAATACCGTTTTCAAAGCAGCTACTGTCTGGGTCTCGCCTTGTGGCCCTTATAGAATACCGTTTTCAAAGCAGCTACTGTCTGGGTCTCGCCTTGTGGCCCTTATAGAATACCGTTTTCAAAGCAGCTACTGTCTGGGTCTCGCCTTGTGGCCCTTATAGAATACCGTTTTCAAAGCAGCTACTGTCTGGGTCTCGCCTTGTGGCCCTTATAGAATACCGTTTTCAAAGCAGCTACTGTCTGGGTCTCGCCTTGTGGCCCTTATAGAATACCGTTTTCAAAGCAGCTACTGTCTGGGTCTCGCCTTGTGGCCCTTATAGAATACCGTTTTCAAAGCAGCTACTGTCTGGGTCTCGCCTTGTGGCCCTTATAGAATACCGTTTTCAAAGCAGCTACTGTCTGGGTCTCGCCTTGTGGCCCTTATAGAATACCGTTTTCAAAGCAGCTACTGTCTGGGTCTCGCCTTGTGGCCCTTATAGAATACCGTTTTCAAAGCAGCTACTGTCTGGGTCTCGCCTTGTGGCCCTTATAGAATACCATTTTCAAAGCAGCTACTGTCTGGGTCTCGCCTTGTGGCCCTTATAGAATACCGTTTTCAAAGCAGCTACTGTCTGGGTCTCGCCTTGTGTTCCTTATAGAATACCGTTTTCAAAGCAGCTACTGTCTGGGTCTCGCCTTGTGGCCCTTATAGAATACCGTATTCAAAGCAGCTACTGTCTGGGTCTCGCCTTGTGGCCCTTATAGAATACCGTTTTCAAAGCAGCTACTGTCTGGGTCTCGCCTTGTGGCCCTTATAGAATACCGTATTCAAAGCAGCTACTGTCTGGGTCTCGCCTTGTGGCCCTTATAGAATAACGTTTTCAAAGCAGCTACTGTCTGGGTCTCGCCTTGTGGCCCTTATAGAATACCGTTTTCAAAGCAGCTACTGTCTGGATCTCGCCTTGTGGCCCTTATAGAATACCGTTTTCAAAGCAGCTACTGTCTGGGTCTCGCCTTGTGGCCCTTATAGAATACCGTTTTCAAAGCAGCTACTGTCTGGGTCTCGCCTTGTGGCCCTTATAGAATACCGTATTCAAAGCAGCTACTGTCTGGGTCTCGCCTTGTGGCCCTTATAGAATACCGTTTTCAAAGCAGCTACTGTCTGGGTCTCGCCTTGTGGCCCTTATAGAATACCGTTTTGAAAGCAGCTACTGTCTGGGTCTCGCCTTGTGGCCCTTATAGAATACCGTTTTCAAAGCAGCTACTGTCTGGGTCTCGCCTTGTGGCCCTTATAGAATACCGTTTTCAAAGCAGCTACTGTCTGGGTCTCGCCTTGTGGCCCTTATAGAATACCGTTTTCAAAGCAGCTACTGTCTGGGTCTCGCCTTGTGGCCCTTATAGAATACCGTTTTCAAAGCAGCTACTGTCTGGGTCTCGCCTTGTGGCCCTTATAGAATACCGTTTTCAAAGCAGCTACTGTCTGGGTCTCGCCTTGTGGCCCTTATAGAATACCGTTTTCAAAGCAGCTACTGTCTGGGTCTCGCCTTGTGGCCCTTATAGAATACCGTTTTCAAAGCAGCTACTGTCTGGGTCTCGCCTTGTGGCCCTTATAGAATACCGTATTCAAAGCAGCTACTGTCTGGGTCTCGCCTTGTGGCCCTTATAGAATAACGTTTTCAAAGCAGCTACTGTCTGGGTCTCGCCTTGTGGCCCTTATAGAATACCGTATTCAAAGCAGCTACTGTCTGGGTCTCGCCTTGTGGCCCTTATAGAATAACGTTTTCAAAGCAGCTACTGTCTGGGTCTCGCCTTGTGGCCCTTATAGAATACCGTTTTCAAAGCAGCTACTGTCTGGGTCTCGCCTTGTGGCCCTTATAGAATAACGTTTTCAAAGCAGCTACTGTCTGGGTCTCGCCTTGTGGCCCTTATAGAATAACGTTTTCAAAGCAGCTACTGTCTGGGTCTCGCCTTGTGGCCCTTATAGAATACCGTTTTCAAAGCAGCTACTGTCTGGGTCTCGCCTTGTGGCCCTTATAGAATACCGTTTTCAAAGCAGCTACTGTCTGGGTCTCGCCTTGTGGCCCTTATAGAATACCGTTTTCAAAGCAGCTACTGTCTGGGTCTCGCCTTGTGGCCCTTATAGAATACCGTTTTCAAAGCAGCTACTGTCTGGGTCTCGCCTTGTGGCCCTTATAGAATAACGTTTTCAAAGCAGCTACTGTCTGGGTCTCGCCTTGTGGCCCTTATAGAATACCGTTTTCAAAGCAGCTACTGTCTGGGTCTCGCCTTGTGGCCCTTATAGAATACCGTTTTCAAAGCAGCTACTGTCTGGGTCTCGCCTTGTGGCCCTTATAGAATACCGTTTTCAAAGCAGCTACTGTCTGGGTCTCGCCTTGTGGCCCTTATAGAATACCGTTTTCAAAGCAGCTACTGTCTGGGTCTCGCCTTGTGGCCCTTATAGAATAACGTTTTCAAAGCAGCTACTGTCTGGGTCTCGCCTTGTGGCCTTTATAGAATACCGTTTTCAAAGCAGCTACTGTCTGGGTCTCGCCTTGTGGCCCTTATAGAATACCGTTTTCAAAGCAGCTACTGTCTGGGTCTCGCCTTGTGGCCCTTATAGAATACCGTTTTCAAAGCAGCTACTGTTGTTCTAGTTAAAAGGAGTGTCTGTGTTTGCATCTGGGTCTCGCCTTGTGGCCCTTATAGAATACCGTTTTCAAAGCAGCTACTGTCTGGGTCTCGCCTTGTGGCCCTTATAGAATACCGTTTTCAAAGCAGCTACTGTCTGGGTCTCGCCTTGTGGCCCTTATAGAATACCGTTTTCAAAGCAGCTACTGTCTGGGTCTCGCCCTGTGGCCCTTATAGAATACCGTTTTCAAAGCAGCTACTGTTGTTCTAGTTAAAAGGAGTGTCTGTGTTTGCATCTGGGTCTCGCCTTGTGGCCCTTATAGAATACCGTTTTCAAAGCAGCTACTGTCTGGGTCTCGCCTTGTGGCCCTTATAGAATACCGTTTTCAAAGCAGCTACTGTCTGGGTCTCGCCTTGTGGCCCTTATAGAATACCGTTTTCAAAGCAGCTACTGTCTGGGTCTCGCCCTGTGGCCCTTATAGAATACCGTTTTCAAAGCAGCTACTGTTGTTCTAGTTAAAAGGAGTGTCTGTGTTTGCATCTGGGTCTCGCCATGAGGCCCTTATAGAATACCGTTTTCAAAGCAGCTACTGTTGTTCTAGTTAAAAGGAGTGTCTGTGTTTGCATCTGGGTCTCGCCTTGTGGCCCTTATAGAATACCGTTTTCAAAGCAGCTACTGTTGTTCTAGTTAAAAGGAGTGTCTGTGTTTGCATCTGGGTCTCGCCTTGTGGCCCTTATAGAATACCGTTTTCAAAGCAGCTACTGTTGTTCTAGTTAAAAGAGCGGAGAATCTCAGCTTTCAGTGAGTAGATCATTTATTTCTCACCTCTTACTATTGAGTTCATGGCACCACTTTACAATCGGAGTAGGCTACGGTGAGGATGTGCCTGCAGAGACAAGAGATCAGAGCAGAGCGCTCCATTTGCAGTGAATAAGCCTACATCAATTAGCTTTAGCTCTGGAAAGATTTTGTAGGACATTACATTTACGGATCAATTAGCTATCTAACAACATGCCCATATTTAGTGGTGAATAATATAACCTAGTTCCCCAAAAAAATGTTTTCTTAAATGAATTGCCTACTTTAAAAAAAATAGCAAAAAAATAAATGTCTTCTCACTGTCAACTGCGTTTATTTTCAGCAAACGTAACATGTGTAAATATTTGTATGAACATAAGATTCAACAACTGAGACATAAACTGAACAAGTTCCACAGACATGTGACTAACAGAAATGGAATAATGTGTCCCTGAACAAAGGGGGGTTCAAAATCAAAAGTAACAGTCAGTAGCTGCATTAAGTACTGCAGTGCATCTCCTCCTCATGAACTGCACCAGATTTGCTAGTTCTTGTTCTAGTTCTTGTTGTGAGATGTTACCCCACTCTTCCAATAAGACACCTGCAAGATCTCGGACATTTTTGGGGGAATGGCCCGAGCCCTCACCCTCTGATCCAACAGGTCCCAGACGAGAGGGTAGTAAGTTTTAAGTTCCTCGGCGTACACATCACGGACAAACTGAATATGTCCACCCACACAGACAGCGTGGTGAAGAAGGCGCAGCAGCGCCTCTTCAACCTCAGGAGGCTGAAGAAATTCGGCTTGTCACCAAAAGCACTCACAAACTTCTACAGATGCACAATCGAGAGCAACCTGGCGGGCTGTATCACCACCTGGTACGGCAACTGCTCCGCCCACAACCGTAAGGCTCTCCAGAGGGTAGTGAGGTCTGCACAACGCATCACCGGGGCAAACTACCTGCCCTCCAGGACACCTACACCACCCGATGTTACAGGAAGGCCATAAAGATCATCAAGGACAACAACCACCCGAGCCACTGCCTGTTCACCCCGTTATCATCCAGAAGGCGAGGTCAGTACAGGTGCATCAAAGCTGGGACCGAGAGACTGAAAAACAGCTTCTATCACAAGGCCATCAGACTGTTAAACAGCCACCACTAAAATTGTGTGGCTGCTGCCAACACACTGACTTAACTCCAGCCACTTTAATAATGGAAATTGATGTAAAAATGTATCACATCCACTTTAAACAATGCCACTTAATATATTGTTTACATACCCTACATTACTCATCTCATATGTATATACTGTACTCTA
>NC_088230.1:36814804-36827304 GCF_036934945.1 Oncorhynchus masou masou
ATGTCTCTCCAGTCCACATCCGCTCTCAGACAAGGAAGGACCAGGGGACCCTCACCACGGGCTCTCTTTCTGGATGAACTTCCCAAAACCAATCACCAGCAATCACCACCTATTCACCACCCATCACCACCTATTCACCACCCACTCACCACCTATTCACCACCCATCACCACCTATTCACCACCCACTCACCACCTATTCACCACCCATCACCACCTATTCACCACCTATTCACCACCTATTCACCACCCATCACCACCTATTCACCACCCATCACCACCCATCGCCACCTATTCACCACCTATTCACCACCCATCACCACCTATTCACCACCCACTCACCACCTATTCACCACCCATCACCACCCATCACCACCTATTCACCACCCATCACCACCCATCACCACCCACTCACCACCTATTCACCACCCATCACCACCTATTCACCACCTATTCACCACCCATCACCACCTATTCACCACCCATCACCACCCATCACCACCTATTCACCACCCACTCACCACCTATTCACCACCCATCACCACCCATCACCACCCACTCACCACCTATTCACCACCCATCACCACCTATTCACCACATATTCACCACCCATCACCACCTATTCACCACCCATCACCACCCATCACCACCTATTCACCACCCATCACCACCCATCACCACCTATTCACCACCCATCACCACCTATTCACCACCTATTCACCACCCATCACCACCTATTCACCACCCACTCACCACCTATTCACCACCCATCACCACCCATCACCACCTATTCACCACCCATCACCACCCATCACCACCTATTCACCACCTATTCACCACCCATCACCACCCATCACCACCTATTCACCACCCATCACCACCCATCACCACCCACTCACCGCCTATTCACCACCCACTCACCACCTATTCACCACCCATCACCACCTATTCACCACCCACTCACCACCTATTCACCACCCATCACCACCCACTCACCGCCTATTCACCACCCATCACCACCTATTCACCACCCATCACCACCTATTCACCACCTATTCACCACCCATCACCACCTATTCACCACCCACTCACCACCTATTCACCACCCATCACCACCCACTCACCACCTATTCACCACCCATCACCACCTATTCACCACCCATCACCACCCACTCACCACCCATCACCACCCATCACCACCCACTCACCGCCTATTCACCACCCACTCACCACCTATTCACCACCCATCACCACCTATTCACCACCCACTCACCACCTATTCACCACCCATCACCACCTATTCACCACCCACTCACCACCTATTCACCACCCATCACCACCTATTCACCACCCATCACCACCCATCACCACCTATTCACCACCCACTCACCACCTATTCACCACCTATTCACCGCCTATTCACCACCCACTCACCACCTATTCACCACCCATCACCACCTATTCACCACCCACTCACCACCTATTCACCACCTATTCACCACCCACTCACCACCTATTCACCACCCATCACCACCTATTCACCACCCACTCACCACCTATTCACCACCCACTCACCACCTATTCACCACCCATCACCACCTATTCACCACCCACTCACCACCTATTCACCACCCACTCACCATCTATTCACCACCCATCACCGCCTATTCACCACCTATTCACCACCTATTCACCAACTCTTCACCACCTATTCACCACCCTTCACCACCTATTCACCACCCATCACCACCTATTCACCACCCATCACCATCTATTCACCACCCATCACCACCTATTCACCGCCCATCACCACCTATTCACCACTCATCGCCACCTATTCACCACCCATCACCACCTATTCACCACCTATGCACCACCCATCACCACCTATTCACCACCCATCACCACCTATTCACCGCCCATCACCACCTATTCACCACCCATCGCCACCTATTCGCCACCTATCACCACCTATTCACCACCCATCACCACCTATTCACCACCCATCGCCACCTATTCACCACCCATCGCCACCTATTCACCACCTATCACCACCTATTCACCACCCATCACCACCTATTCACCACCCATCACCACCTATTCACCACCCATCACCACCTATTCACCACCCATCACCACCCATCACCACCTATTCACCACCCATCACCACCTATTCACCACCCATCACCACCTATTCACCACCTATTCACCACCCATCACCACCTATTCACCACCTATTCACCACCCATCACCACCTATTCACCGCCCATCACCACCTATTCACCGCTCATCACCACCTATTCACCACCCATCACCACCTATTCACCACCTATTCACCACCCATCACCACCTATTCACCACCCATCACCACCTATTCACCGCCCATCACCACCTATTCACCACCCATCGCCACCTATTCACCACCCATCGCCACCTATTCACCACCTATCACCACCTATTCACCACCCATCACCACCTATTCACCACCCATCACCACCTATTCACCACCCATCACCACCTATTCACCACCCATCACCACCTATTCACCACCCATCACCACCTATTCACCACCCATCACCACCCACTCACCACCTATTCATCTTTTTTTCTACTGTGTTATTGACTTCTTTACTCCATGTGTAACTCTGTGTTGTCGTCTGTGTCACACTGCTATGCTTTATCTTGGCCAGGTCGCAGTTGTAAATGAGAAGTTGTTCTCAACTGGCCAACCTGGTTAAATAAAGGTGAAATAAAAAAAATGTAAAAAAATAAATTCACCACCCACTCACCACCTATTCACCACCCACTCACCACCTATTCACCACCCACTCACCACCTATTTACGACCCACACACCACCTATTCACCACCCACACAACACCTATTCACCACCCACACACCACCTATTTACGACCCACACACCACCTATTCACCACCCACACACCACCTATTCACCACCTATTCACCACCTAATCACCACCCACACACCACCTATTCACCACCTAATCACCACCCACACACCACCTATTCACCATCCACACACCACCTATTCACCACCCACACACCACCTATTCACGACCCACTCACCACCTATTTACGACTCACACACCACCTATTCACCACACACACACCACCTATTCACCACCCACACACCACCTATTCACCACCCACACACCACCTATTCACCACCCACTCACCACCTATTTACGACCCACACACCACCTATTCACCACCCACTCACCACCTATTTACGTCCCACACACCACCTATTCACCACCCACACACCACCTATTCACCACCCACGCACCACCTATTCACCACCCACTCACCACCTATTTACGACCCGCACACCACCTAATCACCACCCACACACCACCTATTCACCATCCACACAACACCTATTCACCACCCACACACCACCTATTCACCACCCACTCACCACCTATTTACGACTCACACACCATCTATTCACCACCCACACACCACCTATTCCCCACCCACTCACCACCTATTTACGACCCACACACCACCTATTCACCACCCACACACCACCTATTCAACATCCACACACCACCTATTCACCACCCACACACTACCTATTCACCACCCACTCACCACCTATTTACGTCCCACACACCACCTATTCACCACCCACACACCACCTATTCACCACCCACTCACCACCTATTTACGACCCACACACCACCTATTCACCACCCACGCACCACCTATTCACCACCTATTTACGACCCGCACACCACCTATTCACCACCCACACACCACCTATTCCCCACCCACTCACCACCTATTTACGACCCACACACCACCTATTCACCACCCACACACCACCTATTCACCACCCACTCACCACCTATTTACGACCCACACACCACCTATTCACCACCCACACGCCACCTATTCACCACCCACTCACCACCTATTTACGACCCGCACACCACCTATTCACCACCCACACACCACCTATTCACCATCCACACAACACCTATTCACCACCCACACACCACCTATTCACCACTCACTCACCACCTATTTACGACTCACACACCACCTATTCACCACCCACACACCACCTATTCACCACCCACACACCACCTATTCCCCACCCACTCACCACCTATTTACGACCCACACACCACCTATTCACCACCCACACACCACCTATTCACCACCCACACACCACCTATTCCCCACCCACTCACCACCTATTTACGACCCACACACCACCTATTCACCACCCACACACCACCTATTCACCATCCACACACCACCTATTCACCACTCACACACCTCACCAACCTCTTACCACCCACTCACCAGCCACTCACCACCCACTCACCACCTATTCACCACCCTCTTACCACCCACTCACCAGCCCTCACCACCCACTCACCTCCCTCTCACCACCCACTCACCTCCCACTCACCTCCCTCTCACCACCCACTCACCAACCTCTTACCACCCACTCACCAGCCACTCACCACCCACTCACCACCCACTCACCACCCTCTTACCACCCACTCACCAGCCCTCACCACCCACTCACCTCCCTCTCACCTCCCTCTCACCACCCACTCACCTCCCACTCACCTCCCTCTCACCACCCACTCACCTCCCTCTCACCACCCACTCACCACCCTCTTACCACCCACTCACCAGCCACGCACACTCTTGTACTCCCTTCGCCTTTCCTCTCTCACCTGCAGCCATCAGACGTGTAGCTGCCTGAAGTCTCAACTGTGACAATGGTTTGAGGATGGACTGAGCAAACAAGAGATAACTCGAACACTGTCTACTGTCTACTGTCTAACACTGTCTACTGTCTAACACTGTCTCAGTCTACTGTCTACTGTCTACTGTCTAACACTGTCTACTGTCTACTGTCTAACACTGTCTACTGTCTACTGTCTACTGTCTACTGTCTAACACTGTCTACTGTCTACTGTCTAACACTGTCTACTGTCTACTGTCTAACACTGTCTACTGTCTACTGTCTACTGTCTACTGTCTAACACTGTCTACTGTCTACTGTCTAACACTGTCTACTGTCTACTGTCTACTGTCTACTGTCTAACACTGTCTACAGTCTACTGTCTAACACTGTCTACTGTCTACTGTCTACTGTCTAACACTGTCTACTGTCTAACACTGTCTACAGTCTACTGTCTAACACTGTCTACTGTCTACTGTCTACTGTCTACTGTCTACTGTCTACTGTCTAACACTGTCTACAGTCTACTGTCTAACACTGTCTACTGTCTACTGTCTACAGTCTACTGTCTAACACTGTCTACTGTCTACTGTCTACTGTCTACAGTCTACTGTCAAACACTGTCTAACACTGTCTACAGTCTGCTGTCTACTGTCTAACACTGTCTACAGTCTACTGTCTAACACTGTCTACTGTCTACTGTCTACTGTCTAACACTGTCTACAGTCTACTGTCTAACACTGTCTACTGTCTAACACTGTCTACTGTCTAACACTGTCTACTGTCTAACACTGTCTACAGTCTACTGTCTAACACTGTCTACTGTCTACTGTCTACTGTCTAACACTGTCTACAGTCTACTGTCTACTGTCTACTGTCTAACACTGTCTCAGTCTACTGTCTAACACTGTCTACAGTCTACTGTCTACTGTCTACTGTCTAACACTGTCTACAGTCTACTGTCTACTGTCTACTGTCTAACACTGTCTCAGTCTACTGTCTAACACTGTCTACTGTCTAACACTGTCTACAGTCTACTGTCTACTGTCTACTGTCTAACACTGTCTACTGTCTAACACTGTCTACAGTCTACTGTCTACTGTCTAACACTGTCTACTGTCTACTGTCTACAGTCTACTGTCTACTGTCTACTGTCTAACACTGTCTACAGTCTACTGTCTACTGTCTAACACTGTCTACTGTCTAACACTGTCTACTGTCTAACACTGTCTACAGTCTACTGTCTACTGTCTACTGTCTAACACTGTCTACAGTCTACTGTCTACTGTCTACTGTCTAACACTGTCTACAGTCTACTGTCTACTGTCTACTGTCTAACACTGTCTACAGTCTACTGTCTACTGTCTAACACTGTCTACTGTCTAACACTGTCTACTGTCTAACACTGTCTACTGTCTACTGTCTAACACTGTCTACTGTCTAACACTGTCTACTGTCTACTGTCTAACACTGTCTACTGTCTAACACTGTCTACTGTCTACAGTCTACTGTCTACTGTCTAACACTGTCTACTGTCTACAGTCTACTGTCTACTGTCTAACACTGTCTACTGTCTACTGTCTACTGTCTACTGTCTAACACTGTCTACTGTCTAACACTGTCTACTGTCTACAGTCTACTGTCTACTGTCTAACACTGTCTACTGTCTACAGTCTAACACTGTCTACTGTCTACAGTCTACTGTCTACTGTCTAACACTGTCTACTGTCTAACACTGTCTACTGTCTACAGTCTACTGTCTACTGTCTAACACTGTCTACTGTCTACAGTCTACTGTCTACTGTCTACTGTCTACTGTCTAACACTGCCTACTGTCTACTGTCTAATACTGTCTACAGTCTACTGTCTACTGTCTAACACTGTCTACTGTCTAACACTGTCTACTGTCTAACACTGTCTACAGTCTACTGTCTACTGTCTAACACTGTCTACAGTCTACTGTCTACTGTCTAACACTGTCTACAGTCTACTGTCTACTGTCTAACACTGTCTACTGTCTACAGTCTACTGTCTACTGTCTACTGTCTACTGTCTAACACTGCCTACTGTCTACTGTCTAACACTGTCTACTGTCTATTGTCTACTGTCTACTGTCTACTGTCTAACACTGTCTACAATCTACTGTCTAACACTGTCTACTGTCTACTGTCTAACACTGTCTACAATCTACTGTCTAACACTGTCTACTGTCAACTGTCTAACACTGTCTACTGTCTACTGTCTATTGTCTAACACTGTCTACTGTCTACTGTCTACTGTCTAACACTGTCTACTGTCTACTGTCTACTGTCTATTGTCTAACACTGTCTACTGTCTACTGTCTACTGTCTACTGTCTAACACTGTCTACGGTCTACTTTCTAACACTGTCTACTGTCTACTGTCTAACACTGTCTACAGTCTACTGTCTACTGTCTAACACTGTCTACAGTCTACTGTCTACTGTCTAACACTGTCTACTGTCTATTGTCTACTGTCTACTGTCTAACACTGTCTACTGTCTACTGTCTAAAGTCTACTGTCTACTGTCTACTGTCTAACACTGTCTACTGTCTACTGTCTAACACTGTCTACTGTCTACTGTCTAACACTGTCTACAGTCTACTGTCTACTGTCTAACACTGTCTACTGTCTACTGTCTAACACTGTCTACAGTCTACTGTCTACTGTCTAGCACTGTCTACAGTCTACTGTCTACTGTCTACTGTCTAACACTGTCTACAGTCTACTGTCTACTGTCTAGCACTGTCTACAGTCTACTGTCTACTGTCTAAAACTGTCTACTGTCTAACACTGTCTACTGTCTATTGTCTAACACTGTCTACTGTCTAACACTGTCTCAGTCTACTGTCTGCTGTCTAACACTGTCTACAGTCTACTGTCTACTGTCTACTGTCTAACACTGTCTACAGTCTACTGTCTAACACTGTCTACAGTCTACTGTCTACTGTCTACTGTCTAACACTGTCTACAGTCTACTGTCTACTGTCTACTGTCTAACACTGTCTACAGTCTACTGTCTACTGTCTAACACTGTCTACAGTCTACAGTCTACTGTCTAACACTGTCTACTGTCTACTGTCTAACACTGTCTACTGTCTACTGTCTAACACTGTCTCAGTCTACTGTCTACTGTCTAACACTGTCTACAGTCTACTGTCTACAGTCTACTGTCTAACACTGTCTACAGTCTACTGTCTACTGTCTAACACTGTCTACAGTCTACAGTCTACTGTCTAACACTGTCTACTGTCTACTGTCTAACACTGTCTACTGTCTACTGTCTAACACTGTCTACAGTCTACTGTCTACTGTCTAACACTGTCTACTGTCTACTGTCTACTGTCTAACACTGTCTACAGTCTACAGTCTACTGTCTACTGTCTAACATTGTCTACAGTCTACTGTCTACTGTCTAACACTGTCTACAGTCTACTGTCTAACACTGTCTACAGTCTACAGTCTACTGTCTACTGTCTAACACTGTCTACTGTCTACTGTCTAACACTGTCTACAGTCTACTGTCTACTGTCTAACACTGTCTCAGTCTACTGTCTACTGTCTAACACTGTCTACTGTCTACTGTCTAACACTGTCTACAGTCTACTGTCTACTGTCTAACACTGTCTACAGTCTACTGTCTACTGTCTACTGTCTAACACTGTCTACAGTCTACTGTCTACTGTCTAACACTGTCTACTGTCTACTGTCTAACACTGTCTACAGTCTACTGTCTAACACTGTCTACAGTCTACTGTCTACTGTCTACTGTCTAACACTGTCTACAGTCTACTGTCTACTGTCTACTGTCTAACACTGTCTACTGTCTACTGTCTAACACTGTCTACTGTCTACTGTCTAACACTGTCTACTGTCTACTGTCTAACACTGTCTACAGTCTACAGTCTACTGTCTACTATCTAACACTGTCTACAGTCTACTGTCTACTGTCTACTGTCTAACACTGTCTACAGTCTACTGTCTACTGTCTAACACTGTCTACAGTCTACTGTCTACTGTCTAACACTGTCTACAGTCTACTGTCTACTGTCTAACACTGTCTACAGTCTGCTGTCTACTGTCTAACACTGTCTACAGTCTACTGTCTACTGTCTACTGTCTAACACTGTCTACTGTCTACTGTCTACTGTCTAACACTGTCTACAGTCTACTGTCTAACACTGTCTACTGTCTAACACTGTCTACTGTCTAACACTGTCTACAGTCTACTGTCTACTGTCTACTGTCTAACACTGTCTCAGTCTACTGTCTAACACTGTCTACAGTCTACTGTCTACTGTCTACTGTCTAACACTGTCTACAGTCTACTGTCTACTGTCTACTGTCTAACACTGTCTCAGTCTACTGTCTAACACTGTCTACTGTCTAACAATGTCTACAGTCTACTGTCTACTGTCTACTGTCTAACACTGTCTACTGTCTAACACTGTCTACAGTCTACTGTCTACTGTCTAACACTGTCTACTGTCTACTGTCTACAGTCTACTGTCTACTGTCTACTGTCTAACACTGTCTACAGTCTACTGTCTACTGTCTAACACTGTCTACTGTCTAACACTGTCTACTGTCTAACACTGTCTACAGTCTACTGTCTACTGTCTACTGTCTAACACTGTCTACAGTCTACTGTCTACTGTCTACTGTCTAACACTGTCTACAGTCTACTGTCTACTGTCTACTGTCTAACACTGTCTACAGTCTACTGTCTACTGTCTAACACTGTCTACTGTCTAACACTGTCTACAGTCTACTGTCTACTGTCTACTGTCTAACACTGTCTACAGTCTACTGTCTACTGTCTAACACTGTCTACTGTCTAACACTGTCTACTGTCTACTGTCTAACACTGTCTACTGTCTAACACTGTCTACTGTCTACTGTCTAACACTGTCTACTGTCTAACACTGTCTACTGTCTACAGTCTACTGTCTACTGTCTAACACTGTCTACTGTCTACAGTCTACTGTCTACTGTCTAACACTGTCTACTGTCTACTGTCTACTGTCTACTGTCTAACACTGTCTACTGTCTAACACTGTCTACTGTCTACAGTCTACTGTCTACTGTCTAACACTGTCTACTGTCTACAGTCTAACACTGTCTACTGTCTACAGTCTACTGTCTACTGTCTAACACTGTCTACTGTCTAACACTGTCTACTGTCTACAGTCTACTGTCTACTGTCTAACACTGTCTACTGTCTACAGTCTACTGTCTACTGTCTACTGTCTACTGTCTAACACTGCCTACTGTCTACTGTCTAATACTGTCTACAGTCTACTGTCTACTGTCTAACACTGTCTACTGTCTAACACTGTCTACTGTCTAACACTGTCTACAGTCTACTGTCTACTGTCTAACACTGTCTACAGTCTACTGTCTACTGTCTAACACTGTCTACAGTCTACTGTCTACTGTCTAACACTGTCTACTGTCTACAGTCTACTGTCTACTGTCTACTGTCTACTGTCTAACACTGCCTACTGTCTACTGTCTAACACTGTCTACTGTCTATTGTCTACTGTCTACTGTCTACTGTCTAACACTGTCTACAATCTACTGTCTAACACTGTCTACTGTCTACTGTCTAACACTGTCTACAATCTACTGTCTAACACTGTCTACTGTCAACTGTCTAACACTGTCTACTGTCTACTGTCTACTGTCTATTGTCTAACACTGTCTACTGTCTACTGTCTACTGTCTAACACTGTCTACTGTCTACTGTCTACTGTCTATTGTCTAACACTGTCTACTGTCTACTGTCTACTGTCTACTGTCTACTGTCTAACACTGTCTACGGTCTACTTTCTAACACTGTCTACTGTCTACTGTCTAACACTGTCTACAGTCTACTGTCTACTGTCTAACACTGTCTACAGTCTACTGTCTACTGTCTAACACTGTCTACTGTCTATTGTCTACTGTCTACTGTCTAACACTGTCTACTGTCTACTGTCTAAAGTCTACTGTCTACTGTCTACTGTCTAACACTGTCTACTGTCTACTGTCTAACACTGTCTACTGTCTACTGTCTAACACTGTCTACAGTCTACTGTCTACTGTCTAACACTGTCTACTGTCTACTGTCTAACACTGTCTACAGTCTACTGTCTACTGTCTAGCACTGTCTACAGTCTACTGTCTACTGTCTACTGTCTAACACTGTCTACAGTCTACTGTCTACTGTCTAGCACTGTCTACAGTCTACTGTCTACTGTCTAAAACTGTCTACTGTCTAACACTGTCTACTGTCTATTGTCTAACACTGTCTACTGTCTAACACTGTCTCAGTCTACTGTCTGCTGTCTAACACTGTCTACAGTCTACTGTCTACTGTCTACTGTCTAACACTGTCTACAGTCTACTGTCTAACACTGTCTACAGTCTACTGTCTACTGTCTACTGTCTAACACTGTCTACAGTCTACTGTCTACTGTCTACTGTCTAACACTGTCTACAGTCTACTGTCTACTGTCTAACACTGTCTACAGTCTACAGTCTACTGTCTAACACTGTCTACTGTCTACTGTCTAACACTGTCTACTGTCTACTGTCTACTGTCTAACACTGTCTCAGTCTACTGTCTACTGTCTAACACTGTCTACAGTCTACTGTCTACAGTCTACTGTCTAACACTGTCTACAGTCTACTGTCTACTGTCTAACACTGTCTACAGTCTACAGTCTACTGTCTAACACTGTCTACTGTCTACTGTCTAACACTGTCTACTGTCTACTGTCTAACACTGTCTACAGTCTACTGTCTACTGTCTAACACTGTCTACTGTCTACTGTCTACTGTCTAACACTGTCTACAGTCTACAGTCTACTGTCTACTGTCTAACATTGTCTACAGTCTACTGTCTACTGTCTAACACTGTCTACAGTCTACTGTCTAACACTGTCTACAGTCTACAGTCTACTGTCTACTGTCTAACACTGTCTACTGTCTACTGTCTAACACTGTCTACAGTCTACTGTCTACTGTCTAACACTGTCTCAGTCTACTGTCTACTGTCTAACACTGTCTACTGTCTACTGTCTAACACTGTCTACAGTCTACTGTCTACTGTCTAACACTGTCTACAGTCTACTGTCTACTGTCTACTGTCTAACACTGTCTACAGTCTACTGTCTACTGTCTAACACTGTCTACAGTCTACTGTCTACTGTCTACTGTCTAACACTGTCTACAGTCTACTGTCTACTGT
The DNA here is from genome assembly GCF_036934945.1 of Oncorhynchus masou masou. Lineage (NCBI taxonomy): Eukaryota > Metazoa > Chordata > Actinopteri > Salmoniformes > Salmonidae > Oncorhynchus > Oncorhynchus masou. Next base: position 36,826,786 of record NC_088230.1, read on the forward strand.
CTACTGTCTAACACTGTCTACAGTCTACTGTCTACTGTCTAACACTGTCTACTGTCTACTGTCTAACACTGTCTACAGTCTACTGTCTAACACTGTCTACAGTCTACTGTCTACTGTCTACTGTCTAACACTGTCTACAGTCTACTGTCTACTGTCTACTGTCTAACACTGTCTACTGTCTACTGTCTAACACTGTCTACTGTCTACTGTCTAACACTGTCTACTGTCTACTGTCTAACACTGTCTACAGTCTACAGTCTACTGTCTACTATCTAACACTGTCTACAGTCTACTGTCTACTGTCTACTGTCTAACACTGTCTACAGTCTACTGTCTACTGTCTAACACTGTCTACAGTCTACTGTCTACTGTCTAACACTGTCTACAGTCTACTGTCTACTGTCTAACACTGTCTACAGTCTGCTGTCTACTGTCTAACACTGTCTACAGTCTACTGTCTACTGTCTACTGTCTAACACTGTCTACTGTCTACTGTCTACTGTCTAACACTGTCTACAG